>NC_048592.1:38084276-38239276 GCF_013265735.2 Oncorhynchus mykiss
AGAGAGAGAGAGAGAGAGATAGAGAGAGAGAGAGGGGGGAGAGGAAGAGAGAGAGAGAGAGGGAGAGGAAGAGAGAGAGAGAGAGAGAGAGAGAGAGAGAGAAAGAGAGGAAGAGAGCGAAGCTTGTTCACTTCAGGGATTCCTGACGTATTCCATTAATATTTCTGTGTGTTTATGTTTAGTATTGTTGTCATGGAGAAAGCTCAAGGTAACATATTTTCTTACTCATCAAAGAGGGAAGGAAAGAGGAGAGGAAAGAGGAGACAAAAGAGGAGAGGAAGGAGGAGACGAAAGAGGAGGTGGAAAGAGGAGAGGAAAGAGGAGAAGGAAATCCTGGTGGAAAGAGGAGAGGAAAGAGGAGAGGAAAGAGGAGCGGAAAGAGGAGAGGAAAGAGGAGAGGAAAGATGAGAGGAAAGAGGAGAGGAAAGAGGAGAGGAAAGAGGAGGAGGAAAGAGGAGACGAAAGAAAGGAAAGAGGAGAGGAAGGAGGAGACGAAAGAGGAGAAGGAAAGAGGAGACGGAAACAGGAGAGGAAGGAGGAGACGAAAGAGGAGAAGGAAAGAGAAGGTGGAAAGAGGAGAGGAAAGAGAAGGAAAGAGGAGAGGAAAGAGGAGGTGGAAAGAGGAGAGGAAAGAGGAGGTGGAAAGAGGAGAGGAAAGAGGAGAAGAAAGAGGAGGTGGAAAGAGGAGGAGGAAAGAGGAGGAGGAAAGAGGAGAGGAAAGAGGAGCGGAAGGAGGAGGAGGAAAGAGGAGAGGAAAGAGGAGAGGAAAGAGGAAAGAGGAGAGGAAAGAGGAGAGGAAAGAGGAAAGAGGAGAGGAAAGATAAGAGGAAAGAGGAAAGAGGATAGGAAAGAGGAGGGGGAAAGAGGTAAGAGGAGAGGAAAGAGGAGAGGAAAGAGGAGAGGAAAGAGGAAAGGGGGAAGGAAAGAGGAGAGGAAAGAGGAGAGGAAAGAGGAGGAGTAAAGAGAAGAGGAAAGAGGAGAATGAAAGAGGAGAGGAAAGAGGAGGAGGAAAGAGGAGGATGAAAGAGAAGAGGAAAGAGGAGAAGGAAAGAGGAGAAGGAAAGAGGAGAGGAAGGAGGAGAGGAAGGAGGAGGAGGAAAGAGGAGAGGAAAGAGGAGGTACTGAAAATAGGGCAGATGTTATTTTGGGGAGGACTCTAGGAGAGAGGCAGACAGACACAGACGTTCCCATGGGGCCTTACAGCACAACATGGCTGACAGAATACGGCTAAATAATGACAGGTAGGTATTGTTCTCTCAGGATTCAGAAGTTAAATAAAATACATTTTGTCTGTGTCTTAAATGGTATTCAGAGTGTATAATAGTCACATGCACAGGGCTGCAGGTGTAATTGCGGGGTACAGTGAAATTCTTAAGCTCCGGGGTCAGAGTAGAGACTGTTGAGGGGGCTGGGAGGCAGAGTAGAGACTGTTGAGGGGGGGGGGGGGGGGGGGCAGAGTAGAGACTGTTGAGGGGGCTGGGGGGCAGAGTAGAGACTGTTGAGGGGGCTGGGGGCAGAGTAGAGACTGTTGAGGGGGCTGGGGACAGAGTAGAGACTGTTGTGGGGGGGGCAGAGTAGAGACTGTTGGTGGGGGTGGGGGGGGCAGAGTAGAGACTGTTGGGGGGGTAGGGGGCAGAGTAGAGACTGTTGAGGGGGGTGGGGGGGCGGAGTAGAGACTGTTGAGGAGGGTGGGGGGGCAGAGTAGAGACTGTTGAGGGGGGTGGGGGGGCAGAGTAGAGACTGTTGAGGGGGCTGGAGAGGGGGGGGGGGTAGAGACTGTTGAGGGGGCTGGGGGGCAGAGTAGAGACTGTTGAGGGGGCTGGGGGCAGAGTAGAGACTGTTGAGGGGGCTGGGGGCAGAGTAGAGACTGTTGGGGGGGGGGGGGCAGAGTAGAGACTGTTGAGGGGGCTGGGGGCAGAGTAGAGACTGTTGAGGGGGCTGGGGACAGAGTAGAGACTGTTGTGGGGGGGGGCAGAGTAGAGACTGTTGGTGGGGGTGGGGGGGGCAGAGTAGAGACTGTTGGGGGGGTAGGGGGCAGAGTAGAGACTGTTGAGGGGGGTGGGGGGGCGGAGTAGAGACTGTTGAGGAGGGTGGGGGGGCAGAGTAGAGACTGTTGAGGGGGGTGGGGGGGCAGAGTAGAGACTGTTGAGGGGGCTGGAGAGGGGGGGGGGGGTAGAAACTGTTGAGGGGGCTGGGGGGCAGAGTAGAGACTGTTGAGGGGGCTGGGGGCAGAGTAGAGACTGTTGAGGGGGCTGGGGGCAGAGTAGAGACTGTTGGGGGGGGGGGCAGAGTAGAGACTGTTGGTGGGGGTGGGGGGGGCAGAGTAGAGACTGTTGGGGGGGTAGGGGGCAGAGTACAGACTGTTGAGGGGTGTGGGGGGGCAGAGTAGAGACCACAGAGAGGGGTGTATGTAGACTACATGGTAATAGTCCTTGTATGTAGACTACATGGTAATACTGTGTGTATGTAGACTACATGGTAATACTGTGTGTATGTAGACTACATGGTAATACTGTGTGTATGTAGACTACATGGTAATACTGTGTTTATGTAGACTACATTGTAATACTGTGTGTATGTAGACTACATGGTAATACTGTGTGTATGTAGACTACATGGTAATAGTCTTTGTATGTAGACTACATTGTATTACTGTGTGTATGTAGACTACATGGTAATACTGTGTGTATGTAGACTACATGGTAATAGTCTTTGTATGTAGACTACATGGTAATACTGTGTGTATGTAGACTACATGGTAATACTGTGTGTATGTAGACTACATTGTAATACTGTGTGTATGTAGACTACATGTAATAGTCTTTGTATGTAGACTACATGGTAGTTACATAGAAGGATATATACAAAGTAGATAAAAAATATATTCCTTCTCAGTCAAGAGTACATACATTATTACAGTCAAGAGTACATACATTATTACAGTCAAGAGTACATACATTATTAAAGCCAAGAGTACATACATTCTTACAGCCAAGAGTACATACATTATTACAGCCAAGAGCACATTATTACAGTCAAGAGTACATATATTATTACAGCCAAGAGTACATTATTACAGTCAAGAGTACATACATTATTACAGACAAGAGTACATTATTACAGCCAAGAGTATATACACATTAAAAGAAAGATGTGTATAGTATCTATTAGTAGAGTATGTATTTGTATAGTGTGTATCAGTATAGTATATAGTGTATAGAGTATGTATTATAGTGGAGTATATTTTTGTAGAGTACGTGTGTATAGAGTATGCATTAGTATGTATTCGTAGAGTAAGTGTTAGCAGAGTATGTATTAGTAGATTATGTATTAGTAGAGTATGTATTAGTAGAATATGTACTAGTATATTATGTATTAGTAGATTATGTATTAGTAGAGTAAGTATTAGTAGAATATGTACTAGTATATTATGTGTTTACACAGTATACAGTGTATAAAGTACAGTTTGCCCCCCCTTTGGGCTTGGGCTGTGGAGGAGATCTTTGTGGGCTATACTCAGACTTGTCTCAGGGTAGTAAGTTTGTGGTTTATTGATTACCCTCTAGTGGTTTGTGGGCTGTGCTTTGGCAAAGTGGGTGGGGTTATATCCTGCCTGGTTGGCCCTGTCCGGGGGTATTGTCTGACGGAGCCACAGTGTCCCCCGGCCCACCCCTCTCTCAGTGTCCAGTATCTGTGCTGCAATAGTCTAGTGTCAGTCTGTTTTATCTGGTGTAATTCTCCTTTCTTATATGGTGTCCTGTGTGAATTTAAGTATCCATCCTCTAATTCTCTCTCCCTTTCTCCCTATCCTCCCTCCACGCCTGCTCGTGCTGCTGCTCCAGTTTCAACTGTTTTGCCTGCGTCTAGGGAACCCTGACCTGTTCACCGGACGTGCTACCTTGTCCCCGGACCTGCTGTTTTCGACTCTCTCTATCAACCGCACCTGCTGTCGCAACCTCTGAATGCTTGGCTATGAAAAGCCACCTGACATTTATTGCTGAGGTTCTGACCTGTAGCACCCTCTATACAACCCCTGTGATTATTATTTGAACCTGCTGGTCATCTTTGAACGTTTGAACATCTTGAAGAACATTCCGGCACAGCCAGAAGAGGACGGGCCACCCTTTCATAGCCTGGTTCCTTTCTAGGTGTCTTCCTAGGTTCTGGCCTTTCTAGGGAGTTTTTCCTAGCCACAGTTCTTCCACATCTTCATTGCTTGCTGTTTGGGGTTTTAGGCTGGGTTTCTGTATACTGCTTTGTGACATCAGCTGATGTAAAAAGGGCTTCATCAATACATTTGATTAATATTAGTAGAGTATGCGTTAGTAGAGTATGTAATAGTAGAGTATGCATTAGTATAGTATGTGTCGGTAGAGATTGTATTAGCAGAGTATGTATTGGTATAGTATGTATTTATAGAGTATGCATTAGCAGAGTATGTATTGGTATAGTATGTATTTATAGAGTATGCATTAGCAGAGAATGTATTAGTAGAGGTTGTATTAGTAAAGCAAGAGTATAATATATTATTTGTGTATAAAGTATTACTCAGTTTTTCACAATTCCTGACATTTAATCCTAGTAAAAATTCCTTGTTTTAGGTCAGTTAGGATCACCACTTTGTTTTAACCTGTCTACGATATTGGTTCCCAATTGGGAATCAACCCTCCCACGTTCAGCTGAAACGGTGGCGCATGGAACGCTAAAATATTCTTTAAAATATTTAACCTCCACACATTAACAAGTCCAATAGCTCAAATGAAAGATAAACACCTTGTTCATCTAGCCAGCAAGTCAGATTTCTAAAATGTTTTACGGCGAAAACATAGCACATATATATGTAAAACCACCACCAGACACAGCTCATTTGAATAGCCAAAACATGCAATCAACAAAACGCAGGATTAAAAAATAAATCGTTCACTAACCTTTTGAAAATCTTCATCAGATGACAGTAATATGACATGTTACACAGTACATTTTTTTTTTCAATAATATGCCATTTATATCCATAAATGTCCATTTACAGTGAGTTCACGTTCAGAAATTACTCAAAAATGCCCGCAGGAAATCTAGGTAGCGCGGCAAGATAACGTAAATAGACATCATAAACTTTGACTAAATATACATGTTCTACATATAGTTACAAAGATACACTGCTTCTTTATGCAACCGCTTTGTTAGATTTATTTTTAACGTTACAGAAATCGCACACTATTCAATATGCTGAGACGGCGCTCAGTTCCAAGCTACATTTCTACGTAATGTTGGAGTCGACAGAAACACAGATTTAAGCATAAATATTCCCTTACCTTCGATGGTCTTCGTTCAGAATGTTCTGGAAGGCTTCATACTTACCCAATACATCGTTTGGTTTCAAGTCTTGCGTCTTTGTATTAGCTACTGCTAATAACATCAGCTGAAATGCACCCAAAACGTCCTCTGGTCCGGAAAAGTTGCGCATCAAAACTTCAAAATTACATATTATATGTCGACTAAACAGGTCAAACTAAGTGCAGAAGCAAGCTTTATGATGTTTTAGACACGCAAAACAAACTTAAATTCAATCGGCCATCGTCTGCCCTTCTCTTGAGTGCTGGAACAAAGGAATGGCTGGGACCAATTCGCGCCCCTACGCACAGCCTATTTTCTCGTGGCACGCACTAATTTCACTCCCATAGGGTCAATTCTCGCGCGATTTGAACGATTCAAAGCTCTACTGAAAGAGGACATCTAGCGGAAGAGATAGAAAGTCTCCCCAGAATCATAACTGGTTGGGAAGCGTGGGGGCCATGACGTCAAAGTTGCTCCAACTTTCATGGCCACAAAAACTAGTTTGGAAGAATGCCTGCCCTGTGAGTTCTGCTATACTTACAGACATAATTCCAACGGTTTTAGAATCTTTAGAGTGTTTTCTATCCAATAATAATTTTTATTTGCATATATTAGCAATTTTTGACAGATTCTTTTTTCAGTTTACTAGGGGTACCCAATCTCTCCAAAGGGGGCATATGTCTGCCATATCCTTAACAGGTTTTAAGAATGTGAAATGTCAGAATAATAGTAGAGATAATGATTTATTTCAGCTTTTGTTTCCTTCATGACATTCCCAGTGGGTCAGAAGTTTACATACACTCAATTAGTATTAGGTAGGATTGCCTTTAAATTGTTTATCTTGTGTCAAACGTTTCGGGTAGCCTTACATACACTTAGGTTGGAGTCATTAAAACTCGTTTTTTCAACCACTCCATACATTTCTTGTTAACAAACTATAGTTTTGGCATGTGGGTTAGGACATCTACTTTGTGCATGACACA
Organism: Oncorhynchus mykiss; assembly: GCF_013265735.2. NCBI lineage: Eukaryota > Metazoa > Chordata > Actinopteri > Salmoniformes > Salmonidae > Oncorhynchus > Oncorhynchus mykiss. The sequence continues at coordinate 38,090,594 of NC_048592.1, forward strand.
AGTAATTTTTTCAGACAGATTATTTCACTTATAATTCACTGTATCACATTTCCAGTGCGTCAGAAGTTTACATACACTAAGTTGACTGTGCCTTTAAACAGCTTGGAAAATTCCCCAAAATTATGTCATGCCTTTAGAAGCTTCGGTTAGGCTAATTGACATAATTTCAGTCATTTGGAGGTGTACCTGTTGATGTAGTTCAAGGCCTACCTTCAAACTCAGTGCCTCTTTGCTTTACACCATAGGAAAATCAAAAGAAATCAGCCAAGACCTCAGAAAAAAAATTGTAGACCTCCACAAGTCTGGTTCATCCTTGGGAGCAATTTCCAAATGCCTGCAGGTACCACGTTCATCTGTACAAACAATAGCATGCAAGTATAAACACCATGGGACCCCGCAGCCATCATACCACTCAGGAAGGAGACGGGTTCTGTCTCCTAGAGATTAATGTACTTTGGGGCGAAAAGTGCAAATCAATCCCAGAACAACAGCAAAGAACCTTGTGAAGATGCTGGAGGAACAGATACAAAAGTATCTATATCCATAGTAAAACGAGTCCTATATTGACATAACCTGAAAGACCACTCAGCAAGGAAGAAGCCACTGCTCCAAAACCGCCATGAAAAAGCCAGACTATGGTTGGCAACTGCACATGGGGACAAAGATTGTACTTTTTTGGAGAAATGTCCTCTGGTCTGATGAAACAAAAATAGAACTGTTTGTCCATAATGACCATCATTATGTTTGGAGGAAAAAGGGGGATGGCTTGCAAACCGAAGAACACCATCCCAAACGTGAAGCACGGGGGTGGCAACAACATGTTGTGGGGGTGCATTGCTGCAGGAGGGACTCTTGCACTTCACAAAAAAGATGGCATCACGAGGCAGGAAAATTACGTGGATAAATTGTAGCAACATCTCAAGACATCAGTCAGGAAGTTCAAGCTTGGTCGTAAAATGGGTCTTCCAAATGGACAATGATCCCAAGCATACTTCCAAAGTTGTGGCAAAATGGCTTAAGGACAACAAAGTCAAGGTATTGGAGTGACCATTACAAAGTTCTGACCTGTGTCGACAGAACTGAAAAAGTGTGTGCGGGCAAGGAGGCCTACAAACCTGACTCAGTAACTTCAACTGTACCTGGAGGTGACAGAATTCCCTGTTGCATGCTGGGTATGTACATAGTCAATGGTAGGCTTCGAGGGGACTCGACACATATAGCTCATATCTTGGCAGTAGTCCTGTGGACTACTTTATCACTGACCTCAATCCAGAGTCTTTTAGAGGGGGTTCACAGTCAGTCCACTGACACCCCTACCAGATCAGATGAAAATCAAATTCTACCTGAACAGAGCTTTGCTCAATTATGAGGCATCAAAGCCAAAGAAACTGAATAATATTAAGAAATGCTATAGATTGAAGGAAAGTAGTGTAGAAAACTACCAAAAAGCAATCAGGCAACAAATACAATCCCTTCTAGATAATTTCCTGGACAAAATGTTTCACTGTAATCCCGAAGGTGTAAACTTTGCAGTAGAAAACCTAAAGAGTATATTTGACCTCTCAGCTTCCCTATCAAATAAAAACAATTCAAGCAGACAACCTAAGAAAATGAACAACAATGACAAATGGTTTCATGAAGAATGCAGAAACCTAAGAAAGAAAATTAGAAACCTATCCAACCAAAAACATAGAGACCCGGAAAACCTGAGCCTACGCCTTCACTATGGTGAATCACGAAAACAATACAGAAATACACTACGGAAAAAGAAAGAACAGCACGTCAGAAATCAGCTCAATGTAACTGAAGAATCCAGACTCTAACCACTTCTGGTTCAGAAATCAGCTCAATGTAATTGAAGAATCCATAGACTCTAACCACTTCTGGGAAAATTGGAAAACTCTAAACAAACAACAACACAAAGAGTTATCTATCCAAAACATAGATGTATGGATAAACCACTTCTCCAATCTGATTGGCTCAATAACAAAGAACAAACAGCAAAAATATATACATGATCAAATACAAATCATACAATCAACTATTAAAGACCAGAACCCACTGGATTCTCCACTTACATTGAATGAACTACAGCGCAAAATACAAACCCTCCAACCCAAAAAGGCCAGTTGGGTTGATGGTACCTTCAATGAACTGAGAAAATATACAGACCACAAATTCCAATTCCCTATACTTAAACTCTTTAACATCATTCTCAGATCTGGCATACTCCCCAATATTTGGAACCAAGGACTGATCACCCCAATTCACCAAAGTCGAGACAAATTTGACCCCAAATAACTACCGTGGGATATGGGTCAACAGCAACCACGCTCACCCTAATTGACAAACAAATGAACCAAACAAAGGCAAAGTCTTCTCATGCTTTGTTGATTTCAAAAAGCATTTGACTCAATTTGGCATGAGGGTCTGCTATGCAAATTGATGGAAAGTGGTATTGGGGGAAAAAACATATGACATGATAAAGTCTAGGTACACAAACAACAAGTGTGCGGTTAAAATGAGCAAAAAAACACATTTCTTTCTACAGGGCCGTGGGGTGAGGCAGGGATGCAGCTTAAGCCCCACCCACTTCAACATATTTATGAACAAATTGGCCAGAGCACTAGAACAGTGTCCAGCACCTGTCCTCACCCTACTAGATTCTGAAGTAAAATGTCTACTGTTTGCTGATGATCTGGTGTTTCTGTCCCAAACCAAGGAGAGCCTACAGCAGCACCTAGATCTTCTGCACAGATTCTGTGAGAACAGGGCCCTGACAGTAAATCTCAGTAAGACAAAAATAATGGTGTTCCAAATCAGTTCCCAGGACTACGAAGACAAATTCCATCTAGACATCGTTGCCCTAGACCACACAAAGAACTATACATACCTCTGTCTTAACATCAGCGCCACAGATAACTTCCACAAAGCTGTGGAAAACGATCTGAAAGACAAGGCAAGAAGGGCCTTTTATGCCATCAAAAGGAACAAAATTATAATAGCAATTAGGATCTGGCTAAAAAGACTTGAGTCAGTTATAGAACCCATTGCCCCTTATGGTTGTGAGGTCTGGGGTCCGCTCACCAACCAAGAATTCACTAAATGGGGCAAACACCAAATTGAGACTCTGCATGCAGAATTCTGCAAAAATATCCTCTGTGTACAACGTAGAACACCAAATAATCCACGCAGAGCAGAATTAGACCGACACTCACTAATTATCAAAATCCAGAAAAGAGCCGTTAACTTTTACAACCACCTAAAAGGAAGCAATTCCCCAAACGTCTATATCAAAGCCATCACCTACAAAGAAATACACCTGGAGAAGAGCAAGCTGGTCCTGGGGCTCTGTTCACAAACAGACCCCACACAGCAACACAATTAGACCCAACCAAATCATGAGAGAACAAAAAGATAGTGACTTGACACATTGGAAATCATTTCCAAAAACCAGAGCAAACTAAAATGTATTTTGGCCCTAAACAGAGAGTACACAGTGGCAGGAACACTGTGACTGACCCAAAATTAAGGAAATATTTGACTATGTACAGATTCAGTGAGCATAGCCTTGCTTTTGAGAATGGCTGCCGTAGGCAGACCTGGCTCTCAAGAGAAGACAGGTTATGTGCACGCTGTCCACAAAATGAGGTGGAAACTGAGCTGCACTTCCTAACCCCCTGCCAAACGTATGACCATATTAGAGACACATTATTCCCCTCAGATTACCCTCAGATTACACAGATCCACAAAGAATTCTAAAAACATATCCAATTTTGATGAACTCCCATACCTATTGGGTGAAATACTAGTGTGCCATCCCAGCAGCAAGATTTGTGACCTGTTTGCCACAAGAAAAGGGCAACCAGTGAAGAACAAACACCATTGCGAATACAACCTATATTTGTTTACTTATTTTCTCTTTGTACATTAACCATTTGCACATCGTTACAACACTCTATATAGACATAATATGACATTTGAAATGTATTTTGTAAGTGCAATGTTTACTGTTCATTTTGCTTGTTTATTTCACTTTTGTATATTATCTACTTCACTTGCTTTGACAATGTTAACACATGTTTCCCATGCCAATAAAACCCCTTAAAATTGAAATTGAAATTGAATTGTGAGAGAGCAGGAGAAAAGGTAATACACTATTAAGGGAGTGTCTCGGTATTTCTGCTTTCTCTCTCGTCAGACATGGAGGCTTATATCCTTTGTTATCATGTCTCTGTCTCCAGTCCTTCTCCGCTGTCACACAGCACAGTGACATGGAGGTGACATGTGAAACGTACCCTGATAGATTACTGAAGATAGCTTTGCCCGCAGCCTTCTTACTTACTACTGTCATCCCCAACAAATGAAGAGACTGTGCTATTGCCCTTCTCCCATCCCCTTCTGGATCGGTGCTGCATTTCAAATTGCTTTTTTTTTCAAAACAGGGATTTATCTTGGAGGGAGAGATATTGCAGTCTCTCCAATACAGAGGATATTGTGGAGGTTTGCTCCTATTTAGAATGTGAGCTGTTGGAATGGGAGAATGAGGTGCTGGTCTGAACAACAATGGGGAGGATTCTATTGTGGAATGTTACAGACACTCTCAACATCAAATAGCTTCAGCTGCAATACATAATACACAATCTTTGAATTTCCTGACAATTCCTTCACATGTCCTCATTGTACAACAGTCCATTGATCTACCTTGATATATATACCCTCTTAGAAAACAAGCTTCCAAAGGGGTTATTTGACTGTCCCCATAAGATAACCATTTTTGTTTTCAGGTAGAACCATTTTTTTGGGGGGGCCAACCGAGTGGGGCAGTGGTCCAAGGCACTGCATCGCAGTGCTAGCTGTGCCCCTAGAGGTTCGTGTCCAGGCTCTGTTACAGCCATCCGAGACCTTGACCGGCTGCGCACAATTGTCCCTGCGTCGTCTGGGTTAGGGGAGGGTTTGGCCGTCAGGGATGTCCTTGTCCCATCGCACACTAGCGACTCCTGTGGCGAGCCAGGCGCAGTGCACTTTGACAGTCGCCAGGTGTACGGTGTCTCCTACGACACATTGGTGTGGCTGGCTTCCGGGTTAAGACGGCATCGTGTCAAGAAGTAGTGCAGCTTGGTTGGGTTGTGTTTCGGAGGACGCATGGCTCTCAAACTTCGCCTCTCCCGGTTCCGTAGGGGAGTTGCAGCGATGAGACAAGACTGTAACTACCAATTGGATACCATGACATTGGGGACAAAAATGGATCTCAAAATGGTTATACTAAAAATAGTTATTAAAAGGGTCCTCTAAGGGGGACAGCCCAAAAAACTTCTAGGTTCTAGATAGTACTTTGTTATGAGTGTTACAAGTTCTTCAAACTGAGAATCTCACTTCCTCTCTCGCTTCCTATCTTGCTTCCTCTCTCACATCCTATCTCACTTCCTCTCTCGCGTACTCTCTCACTTCCTTGGGCGGCAGGTAGCCTAGTGGCTAGCATGTTGGCTCAGTAACCGATAGGTCGCTGGATCAAAAGGTAAAAATCACTAGTTCTACCCCTGAACGAGGCTGTTAACCCACTGTTTCCTGGTAGGCCGTAAGTCTGGTAAGTTTGCACTGACTTGCCAAGTTAAATAAAGCTTACACACATTCCTGTTTCTGTAGCTCCCCACTATACACATACATTAATCACTCAGTGGCCACAGAGTAATGCATCCTATCCCCTCAGAGTAATGCATCCTATCCCCTCAGAGTAATGCATCCTATCCCCTCAGAGTAATGCATCCTATCCCCTCAGAGTAATGCATCCTATCCCCTCAGAGTAATGCATCCTATCCCATCAGAGTAATGCATCCTATCCCCTCAGAGTAATGCATCCTATCCCCTCAGAGTAATGCATCCTATCCCCTCAGAGTAATGCATCCTATCCCCTCAGAGTAATGCATCCTATCCCCTCAGAGTAATGTATCCTATCCCCACAGAGTAATGCATCCTATCCCCTCAGAGTAATGCATCCTATCCCCTCAGAGTAATGCATCCTATCCCCTCAGAGTAATGCATCCTATTCCCTCAGAGTAATGCATCCTATCCCCTCAGAGTAATGCATCCTGTCCCATCAGAGTAATGCATCCTATCCCCTCAGAGTAATGCATCCTATCCCCTCAGAGTAATGCATCCTATCCCATCAGAGTAATGCATCCTATCCCCTCAGAGTAATGCATCCTATCCCCTCAGAGTAACGCATCCTATCCCCTCAGAGTAATGCATCCCTATCCCCTCAGAGTAATGCATCCTATCCCCTCAGAGTAATACATCCTGTACCATCAGAGTAATGCATCCTATCCCCTCAGAGTAATGCATCCTATCCCCTCAGAGTTGTGCATCCTAACCCCTCAGAGATATGCATCATATCCCCTCAGAGTAATGCATCCTAACCCCTCAGAGATATGCATCATATCCCCTCAGAGTAATGCATCCTATCCCCTCAGAGTAATACATCCTGTACCATCAGAGTAATGCATCATATCCCCTCAGAGTAATGCATCCTATCCCCTCAGAGTAATGCATCCTATCCCCTCAGAGTAATACATCCTGTACCATCAGAGTAATGCATCCTATCCCCTCAGAGTAATGCATCCTATCCCCTCAGAGTAATGCATCCTATCCCATCAGAGTAATGCATCCTATCCCCTCAGAGTAATGCATCCTATCCCCTCAGAGTAATACATCCTGTACCATCAGAGTAATGCATCCTATCCCCTCAGAGTAATGCATCCTATCCCCTCAGAGTAATGCATCCTATCCCATCAGAGTAATGCATCCTATCCCCTCAGAGTAATGCATCCTATCCCCTCAGAGTAATGCATCCTATCCCCTCAGAGTAATGCATCCTATCCCCTCAGAGTGATGCATCCTATCCCCTCAGAGTAATGCATCCTATCCCCTCAGAGTAATGCATCCTATCCCCTCAGAGTAATACATCCTGTACCATCAGAGTAATGCATCCTATCCCCTCAGAGTAATGCATCCTATCCCCTCAGAGTAATACATCCTGTACCATCAGAGTAATGCATCCTATCCCCTCAGAGTAATGCATCCTATCCCCTCAGAGTTGTGCATCCTAACCCCTCAGAGATATGCATCATATCCCCTCAGAGTAATGCATCCTAACCCCTCAGAGATATGCATCATATCCCCTCAGAGATATGCATCATATCCCCTCAGAGTAATGCATCCTATCCCCTCAGAGTAATACATCCTGTACCATCAGAGTAATGCATCCTATCCCCTCAGAGTAATACATCCTGTACCATCAGAGTAATGCATCCTATCCCCTCAGAGTAATGCATCCTATCCCCTCAGAGTAATGCATCCTATCCCATCAGAGTAATGCATCCTATCCCCTCAGAGTAATGCATCCTATCCCCTCAGAGTAATGCATCCTATCCCCTCAGAGTAATGCATCCTATCCCCTCAGAGTAATGCATCCTATCCCATCAGAGTAATGCATCCTATCCCCTCAGAGTAATGCATCCTAACCCCTCAGAGATATGCATCATATCCCCTCAGAGTAATGCATCCTATCCCCTCAGAGTAATGCATCCTATCCCCTCAGAGTAATGCATCCTATCCCCTCAGAGTAATGCATCCTATCCACTCAGAGTAATGCATCCTATCCCCTCAGAGTAATGCATCCTATCCTCTCAGAGTAATGCCTCCTATCCCCTCAGAGTTATAACAGCATAGCATACTACTGTATTAAGACCTGTAGTCTGCACATCCATTCTCAAACACTGATCCTCAAAGTTCACCCGTCATATTCCCTAAAGAATAGAACCCATGGTGTGACGGAATAGAACCCATGTTGTGCCGGAAATAGAACCCATGTGGTGACAGAATAGAACCCATGGTGTGTGAGATAGAAGCATCAGAATCCTCCTGCCTGCATTGTTGCTTGTGGTTGGTGGAATGATTCCCACTTCTCACTTCTCCCGCTGAGAAATACAATATTTTTCATTCTATTTTGTTCAGTTTCAGTCTTGAACCATTCTACGTCATCTATGATGTGCCACGCATGTTATACATTTTTTTGAGAGTATTAGATAAAAAGAACACAAAACTGGGTACTATTAAATATAAAAAAAAGTAAATGCTGGTCTGGGGACACTGTTCAATGCAGCCTCATTGAAAAAGGTTAAATGAAAATATTGGACATTCTGTAGGTTCTGCTTTGTAGGTATGGCCTCTTTAGAGGAAGCTATCGGTCCTAGGTTCCCAGACCACTTACTGATTCAAGACTACACACACGGACAGACAGACAGACAGACAGACAGACAGACAGACAGACAGACAGACAGAGAGAGATTTCCAAGTGTTCAGATGTCTGGTTCCTGCTACAGCTAGCTGTGTGTGGGTGACACTGTGGTGCTATGATTGATTCATTGTTACCCTGCTCATTGATGGGATAGGGAGTGTAAAATAACATTTGTATATTTAATCCTTCCACCAGATGATATACAGTACCAGTCAAAAGATTGGACACACCTACTGATTCAAGGGTTTTTATTTATTTTTAATATTTTCTACATTGTAGAATAATAGTGGACATAAAAACTATGAAATAACACGTGGAATCATGTAGTAAATAAAAATATATTTGAGATTCTTCAAAGTAGATGACAACTTTGAACACTCTTGGCATTCTCTCAACCAGCTTCACCTGGAATGCTTTTCCAACTGTCTTAAAAGAGGTCCCCCTAGCATGCTGGGCACTTGTTGGCTGCTTTTTCTTCACTCTGCAGTCCACCTCATCCCAAACCATCTCAATTGGGTTGATGTCGGGTGATTGTGGAGGCCAGGTCATCTGACGCCTCACTCCATCACTCTCCTTCTTGGTCAAATAGCCCTTGAAGACCATAGTCAGAACTACAAATGTCAGATTATTCCATGCAAAACAATTAGTCAAATTTAGATCTATCATCAGAGTTATACAACAAGTGACTGTATGCTTCACCCGATCAGTACACCTCAATTAGTCATTTTCAGATACTTGAGCATAGCCTCACGATATCTCTCAAATATCCAATTAATTAATGGTGAGTGATATGAATGTACTTTTTTTTTCTCCAACCAACCAACCAGCCTACCTATCGAAGTGAACTAACACTATTCCCTTTTTCTAAGAGTGTTTAATCAGGATTGTTAATAACAGATCACATCAATATGGCGTATTACCCAGGCGTTAAACTACATTATATCCAAATATTGTTTGATTTGCTCGTCATATGTACTTAGTAAACTATCCTAATATTAAATTTCCTAATATTGAGTTGCACCCCTCCCCTTTTTGCCCTCAGAATATCCTCAATTCGTCGGGTCAGGGACTCTACAAGGTGTCAAAAGCATTCCACAGGGATGCTGGCCCATGTTGACTCCAATGCTTCCCACGGTTGTGTCAAATTGGCTGGTGGACCATTCCATCACCCATAGGAAAACTGTTGACACAAGGGAAACTGTTGAGAGTGAAAAACCCAGATGCGTTGTAGTTCTGGGCACAAACCAGTGTGCCTGGCACATACTACCAAATCAAATCAAATGTATTTATATAGCCCTTCGTACATCATCTGATATCTCTAAGTGCTGTACAGAAACCCAGCCTAAAACCCCAAACAGCAAGCAATGCAGGTGTGGAAGCACAGTGGCTTGGAAAAAACTCCCTAGAAAGGCCAAAACCTAGGAAGAAACCTAGAGAGGAACCAGGCTATGAGGGGTGGCCAGTCCTCTTCTGGCTGTGCCAGGTGGAGATTATAATAGCACATGGCCAAGGTGTTCAAATGTTCATAAATGACCAGCATGGTCAAATAATAATAATCACTGTGGTTGTCGAGGGTGCAACAGGTCAGCACCTCAGGAGTAAATGTCAGTTGACTTTTCATAGCCGATTATTGAGAGTGTCTCTACTGCTCCTGCTGTCTCTAGATAGTTGAAAACAGCAGGTCTGGGACAGGTAGCACGTCCGGTGAACAGGTCAGGTTTCCATAGCCGCAGGCAGAACAGTTGAAACTAGAGCAGCAGCACGGCCAGGTGGACTGGGGACAGCAAGGAGTCATCATGCCAGGCAGTCCTGAGGCATGGTCCTAGGGCATGAAAGAAAGAAAGAAATAAAGAAAGAAAGAAAGAAAGAAAGAAAGAAAGAAAGAAAGAAAGAAAGAAAGAAAGAAAGAGAGAATTAGAGAGAGCATACTTAAATTCACACAGGACACCGGATAAGACAGGAGAAATACTCCAGATATAAAAGACTGACTCTAGCCCCCCAACACATAAACTACTGCAGCATAAATACTGGAGGCTGAGACAGGAGGGGTCAGGAGACACTATGGCCCCGTCCGAAGAAAGCCCCAGACAGGGCCAAACAGGCAGGATATAACCCCACCCACTTTGCCAAAGCACAGCACCCACACCACTAGAGGGATATCTGCAACCACCAACTTACCATCCTGAGACAAGGCTGAGTATAGCCCACAAAGATCTCCGCCACGGCACAACCCAAGGGGGGGGGGGGGGGGGGGGGCGCCAACCCAGACAGGAAGACCACGTCAGTGACTCAACCCACTCAAGTGACACACCCCTCCGAAGGACGGCACGGAAGAGCAACATATGCTAGTGACTCAGCCCCTGTAATAGGGTTAGAGGCAGAGAATCCCAGTGGAGAGAGGGGAACCGGCCAGGCAGAGACAGCAAGGGCGGTTCGTTGCTCCAGTGCCTTTCCGTTCACCTTCACACTCCTGGGCCAGACTACACTCAATCATAGGACCTACTGAAGAGATGAGTCTTCAATAAAGACTTAAAGATTGAGACCAAGTCTGCGTCTCTCACATAAGTAGGCAGATCATTCCATAATAATGGAGCTCTATAGGAGAAAGCCCTGCCTCCAGCTGTTTGCTTAGAATTTCTAGAGACAATAAGGAGGCCTGCGACTTGTGACCGTAGCGTACATGTAGGTATGTACGGCATGACCAAATCAGAGAGATAGGTAGGAGCAAGCCCATGTAATGCTTTGTAGGTTAGCAGTAAAACCTTGAAATCAGCCCTTGCCTTAACAGGAAGCCAGTGTAGGGAGGCTAGCACTGGAGTAATATGATCAAATTTCTGGGTTCTCGTCAGGATTCTAGCAGCCGTATTTAGCACTAACTGAAGTTTATTTAGTGCTTTATCCGGGTAACCGGAAAGTAGAGCATTGCAGTAGTCTAACCTAGAAGTGACAAAAGCATGGATTATTTCTCTGTATAATTTCAGGACAGAACATTTCTGATTTTTGCAATGTTTGGTAGATGGAAAAAAGCTGTCCTTGAAACATGTTCGTCAAAAGAGAGATCAGTGTCCAGAGTAACGCCGAGGTCCTTCACAGTTTTATTTGAGACAACTGCACAACCATCAAGATAAATTGTCAGATTCAACAGAAGATCTCTTTGTTTCTTGGGACCTGGAACAAACATCTCTGTTTTGTCCGAGTTTAAAAGTTGAACATTTTCAGCCATCCACTTCCTTATATCTGAAACACAGGCTTCCAGACATAAGGAAGTGGATGGCTGCAAATTAATCAGACTCTAAACCCTGTCTAAGCCAGATTATACTGAGCTACATGGAATTGTTTTAAGAAGGGCATACCAAGGATCATTTAGCAATTTTCTTTAGAATTTTAGGACCTCAAAGAAATATATTAAAAAAAATATTTTACACAAAATAATTTTTTTGCCTTGCTGCTATTAACAAACACATTGAACATCAAATTCAGTACATGGAACAAATCAAATGTTTCACATGCGCCGAATACAACATGGTAAGATTTTACCGTGAAATACTTCTTTACAAACCCCAGTTTTAAGAAAACACCACCCAAATAAGTAAGAGATAAGAAAAACAAATAATTAAGGAGTAGCAGTAAATAACAATTGCTGGGCTATATACAGGGGGTACCGGTTAAGAGTCAATGTATCAATGTGCGGGGCACCAGTGTCGAGGTAATTGAGGTAATTATGTACATGCAGGTACTAAATTGACTATGCATAGATAATAACAGAGTAGCAGCAGTGTGGGGGGGGGTGCAAATAGTCTGGGTAGCCATTTGTTTACCTGTTCAGGAGTCTTATGGCTTGCGGGTAGAAGCTGTTTAGAAGCCTCTTGGACCTAGACTTGGTGCTCCGGTACTGCTTGCCATGCGGTAGCAGAGAGAACAGTCAATGACTAGGGTGGCTGGAGTCTTTGACAATTTTTAGGGCCTTCCTCTGACACCACCTGGTATAGAGGTCCTGGATGGCAAGAAGCTTGTCCGCGGTGCTCTACCCTCTGTAGTGCCTTGTGGTCAGAGGCCGAGCAGTTACCAGGCAGTGATGCAACCCGTCAGGATGCTCTCGATGGTGCAGCTGAAAAAATCTTAGGAGGATCTGAGGACCCATGCCAAATCTTTTCAGTTCCTGAGGGGGAATAGGTTTTGTCCTCTTTACCACTGTCTTGACGTGCTTGGACCATGTTAGTTTGATGTGGATGCCAAGGAAGCTCTAAACCTTCTCCACTTCAGTCCCGTCGATGTTAATAAGGGCTTGTTTGGCCCTCCTTTTCCTATAGTCCACGATCAGCCCCTTGGTCTTGCTCACATTGAGGGAGAGGTTTTTGTCCTGACACCACACTGTCAGGTCTCTGACCCCCTCCCTTTTGGCTGTCTCATCATGTTGATCAGGCCTACCACTGTTGTGTCATAAGCAAACTTAATAATGGTGTTGGAGTCGTGCTTTTCCACACAGTTGTTAATTTTGTCCAGATGGTGAAGGGCAGTGTGGAGTGGAATAGAGATAGAGTCATCTGTGGATCTGTTGGGGCAGTATACGAATTGTGGTGGGTCTCGGGTTTCTGGCATGATGGTGTTGATGCATTTAATGGCTACCGATGTGAGTGCTACACAGAGACTATGGTGGTCTGTATGAAACATGTAGGTATTACAGACTCAGACAGGGAGAGGTTGAAAATATCAGTGAAGACACTTGCCAGGTGGTTTGCACATGCTTTGAGTACACGTCCTGATAATACGTCTGGCTTTGTGAATGTTGACCTGTTTATTAAAAGTCGTCCAGAACAGCTGGTGCACTCATGCATGCTTCAGTGTTGCTTTCCTCAAAGAAAGCATTAGAAAGCATTTAGCTCATCTGATAGACTCGCGTTACAGGGCTTGCGGGTGTGTTTCCCTTTGTAGTCTGTAATTCTTTTCAAGTCCTGCCACATCCGATGAGCGAGCCGGTGTAGTAGGATTCAATCTTAGTTGTGTATTGACGCTTTGCCTGTTTGATGGTTCACCTGAAGGCATAGCGGGATTTCTTATAAGCATCCAGATTAGTATCCCACTCCATGGAAGCGGCAGCTCTAGCCTTAAGCTGATGTTGCCTATAAACCATGGCTTTTGGTTGGGAAATGTATGCACGGTCACTGTGGGAACGACGTCGTAGATGCATTTATTGATAAACCTGGTGACATATTCCAGTCTGTGCTTGCAAAACATTCTTGTAGCGTAGCATCCACGTCATCTGACCACTTCCGTATTAATCGAGTCGCTGGTACTTCCTGCTTTACTTTTTTGTTGGTAAGTAGGAATCAGGAGGACAGAATAATGGTCAGATTTGCCAAATGGAGGGTGAGGGAGAGCTTTGTACGTGTCTCTGTGTGTGGATTATAGGTGGTCTAGAGGTTTTTTTCTGATTGCACATGTGACATCCTGGTAGAAATGAGGTAAAACAGATTTAAGTTTCCCTGCGTTAAAGTCCCTAGGCAACTAGGAACGCCGCTTCTGGATGAGCATTTTCTTGTTGAATGCAGTCTTAATGCGTTCGATACCATTCCTTATACAGCTGGTTGAGTGCGGTCCTAGTGCCAGCATCGGTCTGTGGTGGTAAAGAGACGGCTACGAATAATATAGATGAGATGAGATATAGATGAGAACTCTCTCGGCAGCCATCCCCTCCAGCGCCATTATCAAACTGGCCATTCTACTGGCGAATAAAATGCTGATGTTTGTCTATGGAGATTGCATTGCTATGTGCTCGATTGTATACACCTGTTGCTGTGGCTGAAATAACCAAATCCACTAATTTGCGTATACAGTGAATTCAAAATATTCATATTTTTATCTCATTTTTTTTTAACGTTACAGCCTTATTCTAAATTTGATTAAATCTTTTTTTTGATTGATTGATGAGAGAAAAAAAAATATTCCACAAAATGACAAATGTATTAAAAAAAATATATATATATATATATATATATTACATTTACATAAGTGTTCAGACCCTTTAATCAGTACTTTGTTGAAGCATATTTGGCAGTGATTTCAGCCTCCAGTCTTCTTCTGTATGACGCTACAAGCTTGGCACACCTGTATTTGGGGAATTTCTTCCATTCTCTGCAGATCCTCTCAAGCTCCTCTCAAGCTCTGTCAGGTTGGATGGGGAGCATCGCTGCACAGCTATTTTCAGGTCTCTCCAGAGATGTTTGATTTGGTTCAAGTCCCGACTCTGGCTGGGCCACAGAAATAACATTAAGAGACTTGTCCCTAAGCCACTCCTGCGTTGTCTTGGCTGTGTGCTTTGGGTCGTTGTCCTGTTGGAAGGTGAACCTTCACCCCCAGTTTGATGTCTTGAGCGCTCTGGAGCAGGTTTTCATCAAGGATCTCTCTGCACTTTGCTCCGTTCATCTTTTCATTGATCCTGACTCGTCTCCCAGTCCCTGCCGCTGAAAAACATCCCTGCAGCATGATGCTTCCACCACCATGCTTCACCGTAGGGATGGTGCCAGGTTTTCTCCAGATGTGATGCTTGCATTTAGGCCAAATAGTTCAATCTTGGTTTCTCATGGTCTGAGAGTCTTTAGGTGCCTTTTCGCAAACTTCAAGTGGGCTGTCATGTGGCTTTTACTGAGCAGAGGCTTCCGTCTCGCCATTCTCCCATAAAGACCTTATTGGGGGAGTGCTGCAGAGATGGTTGTCCTTCTGGAAGATTCTCCCATCTCCACGGAGAAACTCTGGAGCTCTGTCAGAGTGACAATCGGGTTCTTGTTCACCCCCTTGACCAAGGGTCTTCTCCACCGATTGCTCAGTTTGGCAGGGCGGCCAGCTCTAGGAAGAGTCTTGGTGGTTCCAAAATTCATCCATTTAAGAATTGTGGAAGCCACTGTCTTCTTGGGAACCTTCGATGCTACAGAAATGGTTTGGTACACTTCCCCAGATTTGTGCCTCGACACAATCCTGTCTCGGAGATCAAAATCTATTATTTTAACCTCATGCACTTTTAGCTCAATTACGAGTCTCATAGCAACGGGTCTGAATACTTATGTAAAGAAGGTATCTGTTTTTTACTCCACTTAAGTTGTAGAAACATATCAAGGATGATCAATGGAAATAGAGCTCGATTTCATGTCTCATACCAAAGGGTCTGAATACTTATATAATTGTTTTTTCTTTTATTTTATAAAACCTGTTTTCACTTTCACAATACCCGATTATGAGGTATTCTGATGTCATTATTGGGTATTGTGATGTCATTATGGTTTATTGTGTGTAGATTGATGAGGAAAACAAATGCTCAATCCATTTTAGAATAAGACTATAACATTACAAAATGTGTCAAGGTGTCTGAATACATTTTATAGTGTACTTCTTCAGATGATAGTATATTTTATAATAATTATATATTTATATAAATCTTTTCTTCTTTGTATCTGGAAATTAAAATAGAAAACAACATACACACACGGGGGGGGGGGGGTACATCTCAAATGCTTTTCCCGTCACACCCTGATCTGTTTCACCTGTCTTTTGTGCTTGTCTGCACCCCCCTCCAGGTGCCGGTCAACATCCCCATTATCCCCTGTGTATTTATACCCGTGTTCTCTGTTTGTCTGTTGCCAGTTTGTTTTTGTTTTGTGAAACATACCAGCGTTTGTCCCCTTGCTCCTGTCTGTTCTAGTTCCTGTTTTCTAGTCTTTCCCGGTTTTGACCTTTCTACTTGCCCTGACCCTGAGCCTGTCTGCCGTCCTGTACCTGTTGCACCCTTTGTGGATTATTGACCCCTGCCTGCCCTGACCCTGAGCCTGTCTGCCATTCTATACCTTGCCACACCTCTCTAGATTATTGCCCCCTGCCTGCCCTGACCCTGAGCCTGTCTGCCATTCTATACCTTGCCACACCTCTCTGGATTATTGACCTCTGCCTGCCCTGACCCTGAGACTGCCTGCCATTCTGGACCTGTTGCACCCTTTGTGGATTATTGACCTCTGCCTGCCCTGACCCTGAGACTGCCTGCCATTCTGGACCTGTTGCACCCTTTATGGATTACTGACCTCTGCCTGCCCTTGTCCAGTCGTTTGCATGCCCCTGTACTAGAAATAAACTTGTGTTACTTCGACACTGTCTGCATCTGGGTCACACCTCAAACCTGATACCCACAAACACAGAAATATCAGGGATCTTCTTTAATTGAAAACCGGGACTGTGGAGAAACTGCAGGGGGGGTTTGCGTTTAATATTGAAGATGTTGCAGTGGATCCCAGCATCTGCTTCTTGCATAGCTAAGATAAATGGTAGTCCCACTGGTCTTTATCTTCTTCTGTTTTACATTTCAGTAACTTACCAGACGCTCATATCCAGATCGACTTACAGTAGTGAGTACATATACTGTTCAGACTGATCCCACAACTCTGGCGTTGCAAGCTTCATGCTCTATCAACTGAGTCACACGGGACCCATTTTCTCCTCACACCTGGCCCTTCTTCTTCCTCTTCCTACCCATCCATATCCTTCTCCTCTTCCTCATCCTCTTCATCCTCTTCCTCCTCTTCATCCACCTCCTCCTCCTCCTCCTCGTCCTCCTCCTCCTATTCTTCATCTTCTTCCTCTTCCTCCTCCTCCTCTTCCTCCTCATTCTCCTCATCCTCTTCCTCCTCCCCTTCATCCTCCTCTTCTTCTTCATCATCCACCTCCTCATCTTCTTCCTATTCGTTCTCCTCATCCTCCTCCTCATCCTCCTCGTCCTAGCTCCCTAACCCCATCTCTCTACCTGACAGTCTCAATCACTAGGTTGTACTCATGTGCAGTCAATTTAGAATTATTGTTATCCTCTCCCTACTGCCAAACAACACTAAAGTATTCTGTGTTCTACCATAAACCCCAATGGAGACGTCTATCCCTGGGGGATCTACCTCTCCATCTCCCCTTCAGAACCAACATATTATTGTCATTCACCTTCTCATCTGATTCTCGCTAGGCAAACATTCATGGGTTTAACTTTTCTAAAGAGAAGAGGAGGCGTCACACTAGGACATGGTAAATGCACAGAGATCATATTTGATTGCTTCATTCTCATTCCATGGCAGGAGTCTGCAACTCCTGCCCGACTCCGAACTTCCCAAATGGCACCCTATTCCGTATATAGTGCACTACTTTTGACCAGAGCCCTATGGCACCCTATTCCCTATATAATGCACTACTTTTGACCAGAGCCCTATGGCACCCTATTCCCTACATAGTGCACAATTTTTTATCAGAGCCCAATGGGTTTCCCTATGGGCCCTGGTCAAAAGTAGTGCACTTTGTAGGGAATAGGGTACCATTTGGGAAATAACCCCTGTCTGTCAGTGGGAGGCTGGTGGTAATAAATAATGCGGTCAACCAGCCTGTCCACCCAGCACCGAGCTACATGAAGACTGCCTAGCCTGCCTGCACTGCAGATTTGCTCAAATGAAAAGGGTTACTTCAAGGAGAGTGGAGAGGAAGAATGAGAAAACAGCGTGAAATATGTGACAAGAATGTATTTGTGTGTGTGTGTGGGGTGGGGGGGGGGGGGGTCTGAGTGTGTGTAAGCTAGTGTGTGTGTGTCTATGTGAGTGTGTGTGTGTGTGTGTGTGTGTATATGTGTGTGTGTGTGTCTATGTGAGTGGGTGTGTGTGTATATGTGAGAGTGTGCGTCTATTTGTGGGTGTGTGTGTGTGTGTGGGGGGGGGGGGTGGGGGGGGGGGTGTGAGTGTGTGTAAGCTAGTGTGTGTGTGTCTATGTGAGTGGGTGTGTGTGTGTGTGTGTGTGTGTGTGTGTGTGTGTGTGTCTATGTGAGTGTGTGTGTGTGTGCGTCTATGTGTGTGTGTGTGTGTATATGTGAGTGTGTGGGTCTATTTGTGTGTGTGTGTGTATATGTGAGTGTGTGCGTCTATTTGTGTGTTTGTGTGTATATGTGAGTGTGTGCGTCTATGAGTGTGTGTGTGTATGTGAGTGTGTGCGTCTATGTGTGTGTGTGTGTGAGAGTGTGCGTCTATGTGTGTGTGTGTATGTGAGAGTGTGCGTCTATGTGTGTGCGTCTATGTGTGTGTGTGTGTGTGTGGCGTCAGTGAAATGGAAGGGCTGTACAGTACGAATGAAATGGACTTAAGGCTCAAACATTGATTTCCTTACAATTTCTGGATGCTTTCAGTTGGGATTACTGGAAAAGATGGCCATTTTTTTTTGTGAAAATGTGCAACCCAATTGTAATCACAATATAGCAATGAGACTGGTCAGAAAAGTGATGATTGACTGTGCATACTTAATTATTGTAAAAAAAAAAGAAATATAATCGGGTCATTCCTCCAGTCGTTGCCTTCTGAATGTCACTTTGGATCTCACCTAAATATTCTGTCATAAAGCACATGTTCAACTTCCTGAAAGACACGTTTTCTCATCTCAAGAATTTAAATTTAAAAAAAAAAAGAGTAAATGCCAAAAGAAAGTAACAGGGTTGACGGTTTCATTGCTTTTGAGGTTGTTGTGTGCAACAGGGAGTGGCAATTGAATGCTAGCTGAAATTGCTAAAGCTAGCCTGTCTATCTATGGGTAACAGTAACATTGCTAGCCTGTCTATCTATGTGTAACAGTAACATTGCTAGCCTGTCTATCTATGGGTAACAGTAACATTGCTAGCCTGTCTATCTATGGGTAACAGTAACATTGCTAGCCTGTCTATCTATGTGTAACAGTAACATTGCTAGCCTGTCTATCTATGGGTAACAGTAACATTGCTAGCCTGTCTATCTATGGGTAACAGTAACATTGCTAGCCTGTCTATCTATGGGTAACAGTAACATTGCTAGCCTGTCTATCTATGGGTAACAGTAACATTGCTAGCCTGTCTATCTATGGGTAACAGTAACATTGCTAGCCTGTCTATCTATGGGTAACAGTAACATTGCTAGCCTGTCTATCTATGTGTAACAGTAACATTGCTAGCCTGTCTATCTATGGGTAACAGTAACATTGCTAGCCTGTCTATCTATGGGTAACAGTAACATTGCTAGCCTGTCTATCTATGGGTAACAGTAACATTGCTAGCCTGTCTATCTATGGGTAACAGTAACATTGCTAGCCTGTCTATCTATGGGTAACAGTAACATTGCTAGCCTGTCTATCTATGGGTAACAGTATGTGTATGATCTGTGTAGTAATATTATTATTATTAATATTATTAATATTATTAGTGTCTCAGAGACATTTGTATTGCTAGTTGTAGCCTAAGGTTAGCTAGCTAACATTGAACCTGGTTGGTTGTGAGTTGGCATTATGGTTCATTGTTTAGCTAGCTAGCTTCGCTACATGACTTCACAAAAGTCTCCACTATGCCAGTAACCATTTCACTGTACCTTCTGTATCCTGTGTTTGTGACAAATAAACTTTGATTTCTTCTATATCGCATGTGTTTACCAGAGACGGTAAAGTGAAGCACATAACCTGCACCAGTCAAATTCAAATTAGGATTTAAAGTTAGGCCAATGAGACAGTATCCAAGTTCTAAAATGCCCTGCTTCTATTTCGTCAAAACCCTAAGGTATTTTCTGTAATTGGCTCGCCATTAATGCTCTTGTTGTGAGTTTATTTTCCTGTAATAATGAATACAAATGAGATAAAGTGACGATGTTGTCAGCCACATGATATGGTCATTATTTGAACTGGCTAGCCAGCTAACTTAACATTAGCTAGCTAGCTAACAATCTAGAAATGAACCAAAACGTTGTATAGAATTCTGCTTTAGTTGCCTAGTTTGCTAGAATGACATATAATCCATTTGTTTTTAGACGGGTGGGTTTATGGGTGATAAAAAAAATGCTAGTTATGCTATTTTGGACCACCAGGCTGCTGATGTCATGCAGTCCGGAACCTCCAACGACGGAACACAGTCCGGAACCTCCAACGACGGGCCACAGTCCGGAACCTCCAACAACGGTCCCCAGTCCGGAGCCTCCAACGACGGTCCTCAGTCCGGGGCCTCCAACAACGGTCCCCAGTCCAGAACATCCGGCGATGATCCACGCAGCCAGGGTCCCCAGCCCGGGGCCAAAGGCGAGGATGCACAGTCCAGAGCATCCGACGATGATCCACGGGTCAGTGCTACAAGAGCGGACTCAGTGTAAAGAAGGGGGAGGCATCCAGAACCAGAGTCGCCACCGAGGTTAGATGCCCACCCAGACCCTCCCATATAGGTTAAGGTTAAGGGGGGGGGGGGGGTACTGTTACGCCCTGACAGTACCCTTAGTTATCTTTGTTTTCTTTATTATTTTTGTTAGGTCAGGGTGTGACGAGGGTGGTGTGTGTGTTTTACTCCTGTCTAGGGTTTTTTAAATATCTATGGGGTTTTGGTATGTCTAGGTAAATGTAGGTCTATGGTGGCGTGAAATGGTTCCCAATTAGAGGCAGCTGTTTATCGTTGTCTCTGATTGGGGATCCTATTTAGGTTGCCATTTTCCATTTTGGTTTTGTGGGTTATTGTCTATGTGTAGTTGCCTGTCAGCACTCGTGGTGTATAGCGTCACGTTTGTTTCGTTTCTTCGTTAGTTTGTTTCGTGTTTATTCGTTAATTAAAAGAAGAATGTATGCTTATCACTCTGCGTCTCACACATGGAAACACAGCATGGTAGCTGACTTTACACCCTACACTCCTTGAGAGAGGTAGTTAGCAAACCAGGCCAAAGACCCCTCGGAGACACCAATACTCTTTAGCCAGCACACAAGAATGGAATGGTCTACCGTATCAAAAGCTTTGTCCAAGTAAATAAGAATAGCAGCACAACATTGCTTAGAATCAAGGGCAATGGTGACATCATTTAGGACCTCTAGGCTTGCAGTGACACATCCATAAACTGAGAGGACACCAGATTGCGTACTCGAGAGAATACTATAGATGTTAAGAAAGACAGTCAGTTGATTATTGACAAGTTTTCTAACACGTTTGATAAACAGGGCAAAATAGAAATAGGCCTATAACAGTTAGGATCAGCTTGATCTCCCCTTTAAATAAAGGATGAACCATGGCTGCATTCCAAGCAATGGTAACTTCCCCAGAAAGGAGAGACAGGCTTGACGATGATAGGCGCAGTGACCTTAATTTTAAAGAAGAAAGGGTCTAAACCATCTGACAATATGTCAAGTTTAAGGAGATCCTTTAGCACCTCTGACTCAGTGACCACCTGCACGGAGTAACTTTGTGGTGGGGCAGGGGAAAAAGATGGAGGAGCATCAGATTAAGTCGCATTAGAAGGGGTGAGAGATGAGGAAATGTTGGACGGGCAAGGAGGCATTGCAGAAACAAATAGGAATCCTGACTTAATGAAGTGAGATAGGTGAATGGTGGACAGCTTTTAAAGATGAATCTGCTATTGTCCTTGTCACAAAATTGAAGAAGAGAACAAGTAAAATAGAATGTAGATTGAAAAAACAGCGATTAAAAACTGTGGAAATTTAGACTGAATTATGGTAAGGGTTCTAATGATTCCGAGGTAGTGATTTACATTTGAAGTATGTTATTCAAGAGGTAGTTGTAGAGCAGTGGTTCCCAAACTTTTCCAACATACAACCTCCAGCTGTACCACCTCTAGCACCAGGGTCAGCGCACTCTCAAATGGTGTTATTCTAACTTCCGCAACGCATACAAGGCCCTCCCCCGCCCTCCCTTCGGAAAAGCTGACCACGACTCCATTTTGTTGCTCCCAGCCTATAGACAGAAACTAAAACAGGAAGCACCGGCACTAAGGTCTGTTCAACGCTGGTCGAACCAATCGGATTCCACGCTTCAAGATTGCTTCACATGATTGCGTCACACGGACTGATTGCTTCACATGGACTGGGATATATTCCGCATTGCGGCGAACAACAACATTGACGAATATGCTGATTTGGTGTGCGAGTTTATTAACAAGTGCATCGGTGATGTTGCACCCACAGCGTCAATTTAAACATTCCCCAACCAGAAATCGTGGATTGATGGCAGCATTCACGCAAAACTGAATGCACAAACCACTGCTTTTAATCAGGACAAGGTGACCGGTAACATGACCAAATACAAACGGTGTAGCTATTCCCTCCGCAAGGCAATCAAACAAGCTAAGCATCAGTACAGAGACAAAGTGGAGTCACAATTCAACGGCTCAGACACGAGAGGCACAACGCATCACCGGAGGCAAACTACCTGCCCTCCAGGACACCTACACCACCCGATGTCACAGGAAGGCCATAAAGATCATCAAGGATAAAAACCACCCGAGCCACTGCCTGTTCACCTCGCTATCATCCAGAAGGCGAGGTCAGTACAGGTGCATCAAAGCGGGGACCGAGAGACTGAAAAACAGCTTCCATCTCAAGGCCATCAGACTGTTAAACAGCCATCACTAACATTGAGTGGCTGCTGCCAAAATACTGACTCAACTCCAGCCACTTTAATATTGTAAAAATTGATGTAATCAATTTATCACTAGCCACTTTATGTAATGTTTACATACCCTACATTACTCATCTCATATGTATATTCTGTACATTATACCATCTACTGCATCTTGCCATCTTGACGTAATTAAATGTATCACTCGCCACTTTAAACAATGCCACTTCATATAATGTTTCCATACCCTACATTACTCATCTCATATGTATATACTGTACTCCATACCATCTACTGCATCTTGCCTATGCCGTTCGGGCATCACTCATTCATATATTTTTTTGTACATATTCGTATTCATTCCTTTACACTTGTGTATAAATATATATAGTTGTGGAATTGTTAGGTTATATTACTTGTTAGATATTACAGCATGGTCAGAACTAGAAGCACAAGCATTTCACTACACTTGCATTAACATCTGCTAACCATGTGTATGTGACAAATGCATTTGATTTGATTTTGTTTTTTTGCAATCATTGCCACACACACACGACACACGATACATTTATGTGACAAAGAACTCTTACAGGTCCAGGGCACAAATAATGATATAATAATAATCAATCATTTTGCTCTTTATTTAACCATCTTACATCTAAAAAAGTATTTGTTCATCGAAAATTGTGATTATCTCACCATAGGTTAATGAGAAGGGTGTACTTGAAAGGATGCACATAACTCTGCAATGTTGGGTTGTATTGGAGAGAGTCTCAGTCTTAAAATCATTTTCCACACACAGTCTGTGCCTGTATTTAGTTCTCATGCTAGTGAGGGCCGAGAATCTACTCTCACATCGGTACGTGGTTGCAAAGGGAATCAGTGTCTTAACAGCGCGATTTGCCAAGGCAGGATACTCTGAGTGCAGCCCTAACCCAATCCAGGACTCTGGCAGTGGCTTTTGATTAAATTCAATTTTGACAGATCCGCTTCTTGCAATTTCAATGTGGCTCTCCTTTTCAGATATTGGTAAGAGGACTGGAAGTAGAGCATGAAAGGAATAATGAATTCAGTTAAGTTTGTCTCTCAATTAAAAAAAAAAATGTGTCAGTACTTTGCCTCTTGATAACCAGCACACTTCTTCTGTACGTTGTAAAAGCGTTTTCACTGTAATGTCCAAAACGCCTTTCAAGCTTTCAGGCATTCCCTTGGCAGCAAGAGCCTCTCGGTGGATGCTGCAGTGTATACAAGTGGGGTCGGGAGCAATTGCTTGCATGCGCGTTACCTCCCTGTCATGGATTTTGCTGCCATCAGATGAAAACATGAGCAGTTTGGCCGTTAGTGGAATTCCCCGCGAGAGAGTAACGGTTAATGTGGTTGGATGTTAATGATTTGACTAGCCTGTATTTGACATTGTGTTGTTATTTCACTGAACACCTAGATGGTTTAATTTAAAATGTTGGCAGTGAAACGAGGCTATTCAGGCGAGAAAAACACAACTCACCCAAATGTATAGCCCCGTTGGAAAATATAAATGAACTGTTTTTTTTTTCAAACGTGAATCACATTTTTATTTGGTGTACCCCAGTTTGGGAATAGCTGTTGTCGAGGAACTACATGAGCATTTTAATAAGAACATATTCAAAGTTTGTTCTCAAACACACACACACACACACACACACACACACACACACACACACACACACCTTTATTGTTGTATATAGGGATGCAGGATTGACCATTGTTTTTTGTGACTGGTGTGTGTGTGTGTGTGGGGGGGGGGTGAAAGACACACCTGTGACTGCATACTGTACACTGCACTTCACTACATCATTATACAGTACATTGTCAGACTCTGTCTACTCTGAAGAATCACAAAGTCCAGGTGCCCTTGAATCGGTCAAGGATACAGTTCAACGAGTTGTCTTCTCTAGCTGTGTCTGCCCCGGGCTATCCCTTGGAACCTCTCCCCTCAGAACATATAATCCAAGAGGACATCAGAGAGGAAAGAGAGAGAGAGAGAGTGAGCGAGTGATAGAGAGAGAGAGATAGATGGATGGAATCAGTTATTAAAGACTACCGGAACCCACTGGATTCTTCAATTACACTAGATGCGCTACAGTACAAAACACAAACCTGTCGTGTTGACATATACTAAATGAAATGATAAAATATAGACCACAAATTCAAATTGACTACACTTAACCCCTAAATTAATGAACGTGTGTGTTTATACTATAGACTTGCCATTTGTTGTAGTGGCTGCAGATCAATCCCCTCTTTCCGGCTGAAATAAAGTTTGCAACTTTTCCATAACACGGGGCTTGTAAAAAGCAGTGTTTCTACAAGAGGGGATCCGGACAAGAAAATCACCACGAAATCATCTGTACAACCGAAACCGTTTGCACACTCATACGACTCCATCGTCGATAGAGGAGACACTCACGAACGCGACAGTATAAACTTTAACATGCCCACACATCCTCATTTCGAAGGATGACTTCTCACAAAACCGACTGTTCCGACCGAACCAATTGAGTTACAAACTAATAATATCGACTGTCACAAATATTTAGCACTCACTTGTTTTAAATTTTTTTTATTTTTATTTTACTAGTGTTTTTTATTTATTTATCTACGCAAGTCAGTTAAGAACAAATTCTTATTTTCAATGACAGCCTAGGAACAGTGGATTAACTGCCTGTTCAGGGGCAGAACGACAGATTTGTACCTTGTCAGCTCAGGGATTCAAACTTGCAACCTTTCGGTTACTAGTCCAACGCTCTAACCACTAGGCTACCCTGGGCTACCCTGCCGCCCCATGTCAGAAAGTAACTCAGTACTACGCCAAAAATGGGTATTAAAAGCATTCCATAATCATAGTGACTATACATGAGTCTAAAAACCTACAGAGTTCTGACCATGGTATGACAATCTTAAAACAATTCCCTAAGTTAACTTAGTAGATATCGCAAACGTTAGACTTTCAGGATCCTTTTAACATTACCTCAGCTCTGGCATCTTCCCATAAGGTCGGATCTCCTCTAGTCACAAAAAAAAGTGGAAACAAATTTGACCCCAATAATTAACGTGGAATCCTCGTTAACAGCAACCTCTGGAAAATCCTCTGCGCTATCATCAACAGCAGACTCCAACATTTCATCAGTGCAAAAAAAAATATTTTCTGAGCAAATGTCAAATAGTATTTTTACCAAATCCCCATACAACAGGCCACATTGCACACCCTTGATGACGCACAAACAAAACAAAAGCACAGTATTTTCATGGTTTGTTGATTTTCAAAAAAGCTTTTGACTCAATTTGGCATAAGGGTCAGCTATACAAACTGATGGAAAGTAGTGTTGTGAGGTGGGGGGGGGGGGGGGGGGGGGTACGACATTGATTTTTTGATGTTCACAAATAAAAAATACAAAAATTGGCAATAAACACACAGATGTCTTTCCTCGGGGCCGTGGGTTGAGACAGGGATGTAGCTTGAACCCCACGCTCTTCAACATATATATCAATTAATTGGCAAGGGCACTAGATCAGTCTTCAGCAGCTGGCCTCACCCCACTAGAATCTCAAGTCAAATGTCTACTGTTTGCTGATGATCTGGTGCTTCTGTCCCCAACCAAGGAGGGCCTACAGCAGCACCTAGATCTTTTGCACAGATTCTGTCCGACCTGGGCTCTGACAGTAAATCTCATTAAGGCAAAAAATGTCCAGTTGCCAGAACCACAAATACAAATTCCATCTAGACACCGTTGGCCTAGAGCACACAAAAAATGGTACAGACCTCGGCCTAAACATCAGCACCACAGGTAACTCAATTCGGATCTGGCTAAAAATACTTGAATCAGATATGGCACCCATTGCTGTCATGGTTGTGAGGTCTGGGGTCTGCTCAACAACCAAGAATTGACAAAATAGGACAAACACCAAACTGAGACTGCGTGCAGAATTCTGCAAAAACATCCTCTGTGCACAATATAAAACACCAAATAATGCATGCAGAGCAGAATTAGGCTGATACCTGTTGATTATCAAAATCCAGAAGAGAGACGCTAAATTCTACAACCACCTAAAAGGAAGTGATTCCCAAACCGTCAATAACAAATCCATCACATACAGAGAGATGAACATGGAGAAGAGTCCCCTAAGCAAGCTAGTCCTGGTGCTCTGTTCACTAACACAAACAGACCCCACAGAGCCCAAGGACAACAATACAATTAGACCCAACCAAATCATTGGTTGGTTGTTGTTAGCCTTCACTACCCTATAGAAGACTGGATTCTAACCTCAACTTTGCATGTTGGCAGCATTCTCTACCCTACTGAAGACTGGATTCTAACCTCAACTTTGCATGTTAGTAACCTTCTCTACCCTACAGAAGACTGGATTCTAACCTCAACTTTGCATGTTAGCAACCTTCTCTACCCTACAGAAGACTGGATTCTAACCTCAACTTTGCATGTTAGCAACCTTCTCTACCCTACAGAAGACTGGATTCTAACCTCAACTTTGCATGTTAGCAACCTTCTCTACCCTACAGAAGACTGGATTCTAACCTCAACTTTGCATGTTAGCAACCTTCTCTACCCTACAGAAGACTGGATTCTAACCTCAACTTTGCATGTTAGCAACCTTCTCTACCCTACAGAAGACTGGATTCTAACCTCAACTTTGCATGTTAGCAACCTTCTCTACCCTACAGAAGACTGGATTCTAACCTCAACTTTGCATGTTAGCAACCTTCTCTACCCTACAGAAGACTGGATTCTAACCTCAACTTTGCATGTTAGCAACCTTCTCTACCCTACAGAAGACTGGATTCTAACCTCAAACCTCTGGAATAAATTCTACAGGTCATGCTGTGACGATATAATGTACTTAGCCAGCTGTGAGGCCGACTGGATTCAACACTGTATCTCTTGTGTGCCCCGTTACTGGGATAGGCTGCTGAGCTAAAGCCTAGAAATAGGTTTGGGGAGCTATTGCAAGTATTACAATCTCAGGTAATGTCACTCATCACTTGAGCATCATTAGCTGAATGACCTCCATTAAACATTTAGGTATGTCGTGTTATTACATGAAGCAATATTTGCTGATAGCCTAAGCACTAGATTACATATCATCAAACAAAACAACAACTAGCTTATTGAAAGTATTTACAGATTAATTCATTACTTCATTCATTTGTTAATTCATTCATTAAGGCATTCATCATCTTGTCCTTCAGTGAGTCTGAAAGGCATTTACAAAGCTCAAAATGTCCAGAGTATTTGACCTTGGAGCAAAAGGTGTCTATCTTGGCTGGGAGATATTTACTGTAAATAAAGCTCTCTACTATAACAGACAGCAGGTCAATCATGGTCTGGAGCTGAGAGACCAGGCAACATGATGTCAATACTCAATCAGACACATGCCTAGTGGTGCTTAGGAAGAGGGATCTGTGTCAGCGTCCCAAATGGCACAACATGCACTTTTTAGGGCCGGAAGTCGTGTACTATATAGGGATTAGGTTTGTCAGCAGGGCAGTAGAAAGCCATGCTATCCTGGGGTGTTAGGTTGGCAGCAGGGCAGTAGAAAGCAATGCTATCCTGGGGTTTTAGGTTGGGCAGCAGGGCAGTAGAAAGCCATGCTATCCTGGGGTGTTAGGTTTGGCAGCAGGGCAGTAGAAAGCCATGCTATCCTGGGGTTTTAGGTTTGGCAGCAGGGCAGTAGAAAGCCATGCTATCCTGGGGCGTTAGGTTGGAAACAGGGCAGTAGATAGCCATGCTATCCTGGGGTGTTAGGTTGGCAGCAGGGCAGTAGATAGCCATGCTATCCTGGGGTGTTAGGTTGGCAGCAGGGCAGTAGATAGCCATGCTATCCTGGGGTGATAGGTTGGGCAGCAGGGCAGTAGATAGCCATGCTATCCTGGGGTGTTAGGTTGGGCAGCAGGGCAGTAGATAGCCATGCTATCCTGGGGTGTTAGGTTGGGCAGCAGGGCAGAAGATAGCCATGCTATCCTGGAGTGTTAGGTTGGGCAGCAGGGCAGTAGATAGCCATGCTATCCTGGGGTGTTAGGTTGGCAGCAGGGCAGTAGAAAGCAATGCTATCCTGGGGTTTTAGGTTGGGCAGCAGGGCAGTAGAAAGCCATGCTATCCTGGGGTGTTAGGTTTGGCAGCAGGGCAGTAGAAAGCCATGCTATCCTGGGGTTTTAGGTTTGGCAGCAGGGCAGTAGAAAGCCATGCTATCCTGGGGCGTTAGGTTGGAAACAGGGCAGTAGATAGCCATGCTATCCTGGGGTGTTAGGTTGGCAGCAGGGCAGTAGATAGCCATGCTATCCTGGGGTGTTAGGTTGGCAGCAGGGCAGTAGATAGCCATGCTATCCTGGGGTGATAGGTTGGGCAGCAGGGCAGTAGATAGCCATGCTATCCTGGGGTGTTAGGTTGGGCAGCAGGGCAGTAGATAGCCATGCTATCCTGGGGTGTTAGGTTGGGCAGCAGGGCAGAAGATAGCCATGCTATCCTGGAGTGTTAGGTTGGGCAGCAGGGCAGTAGATAGCCATGCTATCCTGGGGTGTTAGTTTGGGCAGCAGGGCAGTAGATAGAAATGCTATCCTGAGCACAGATCAGGTACCAGTGGTGATGTGAGTTACAGGGTGTTAGGTGGCAGGTGGCCTAGTGGTTAGAGCATTGGGCTAGTAACCAAAAGGTTGCTAGACCAAATCCCCAATCTGACAAAGTAAAAATCTGTTGTTCTGCTGAACAAGGCAGTTAACCCACTGTAAGTAAGAATTGACCTGCCTAGTTAAATAAAGGAGTAATGTGGAGTGAGTGGTTAAGACAGAAACATTTATAATATTTTTAATTCCGGTGTAACAGTGAGGGCGAAATGCTTAGCTTTAGCTCAAGTGGACTAACACAGTCGTGGCCACAAGAGGACGGGGCTGGAATACAGACAGTCACTGTAAGACAGGAGGGAATCAGTGTAGTAACAGCTGGAGCGCCAAGTCTAGGTCCAAGAGGCTTCTGAACAGCTTCTACCCCCCAAGCCGTAAGACTCCTGAACATCTAGTCAAATGGCTACCCAGACTATTTGCATAGTGCCGTGAAGACTTTGACAGAAATAGCAGCGAAAAAAAAAGTTGAATGTTGAACGTTTAATGCACACATATCCAGGGAAACATTTTTGGATTAGATAGTGTAGAAAGTTTCACAGCAGAATGTATTACGCAGCATTGACGGTGCTGATCGAGGCAGAAAGCTATTGACCACACCTCCTTCTATCCAGATATATATTTGTAATAGTAGAAGTCATTTGAGAGGAATACAGATCCGTTTAAGATCGGAGCATTTGCATAGCTATGGTTTGACCAAACACTGGCCCTTTATCCGAACTGGATAGAATATCATTCGACATCAATCTCCGCCCCCCAGGTGTGTGCGTGCCTCCGTCCAGCAAGCATGCGCTTGTGTGTGTGTGTGTCCTGTTTGTCACAACAACAACAACAACAACAACAACAACAACAACAGGACTATTGACGACGTGTAAACAACACAGAGCTGATCAAACACATGCGAGGACCATTCTGCATGGTAATGTTTAGTGCCCAGTATCACTCACTGTTACAACAACACAGAGCTGATCAAACACATGCGAGGACCATTCTGCATGGTAATGTTTAGTGCCCAGTATCACTCACTGTTACAACAACACAGAGCTGATCAAACACATGCGAGGACCATTCTGCACGGTAATGTTTAGTGCCCAGCATCACTCACTGTTACAACAACACACAGCTGATCAAACACATGCGAGGACCATTCTGCACGGTAATGTTTAGTGCCCAGTATCACTCACAGTTACAACAACACAGAGCTGATCAAACACATGAGAGGACCATTCTGCATGGTAATGTTTAGTGCCCAGTATCACTCACAGTTACAACAACACAGACAACCTATTTGATAGCGAGATGAAAGGGGGGGGGTCGGGTTAGTGAACAAAGAAGGTTTTAACAATAACATTTTAAATAATTAAGATAAACATGTTCACGTTAGTACTGTAGCTCCATGGATGCACTGTTGTTGTGATCACGGGTTCGAATTCTGGGTCGGCCATACAGGGATGGGCTCTGTTAGTCCTTCAAAAACCAGTGTTGTGAGTGAAGTTGTTTGTAGAGAGATGAGTCTAAACCTTTTTCTCCACAGCTAAAAACGCTTCATCAACTCCTGGGCTTGGGAGAGAGGATGGGAATTCCCTAGTTTAACTGAAAGAGAGAAGAGGTTGATGGAGTAGAGGAGGAAAGAGAAGGAGAGGAAGAGGGAGAGGGAGAGGGAGAGGAGAGTGGCAGGGAGGGATAACCCAGGGGCCTGAAGATAAGTGAATCTAAAGAGCAAAGCTAAGCCAGAGATGACAGGCATGAGAGGAGAGGAGAAGGAAGGTATTACTCCATCCATAATCACTGGATCAGAGACAGACTGAGAGAAAAATATATCCATACTTTCATCTCTCTGGCCCATTCTGTCCATTTTTGTTATCTGTGGCTTTAGACAACCACAGGAGGAAGAGGTGTGGCTTTAGATAACGACAGGAGGACTGGGTGTGGCTTCAGATAACCACAGGAGTAAGAGATGTGGCATCAGATAAACATAGGAGGAAGAGGTGTGGCTTTAGAAAACCACAGGAGGAAGAGGTGTGGCTTTAGAAAACCACAGGAGGAAGAGATGTGGCATCAGATAAACATAGGAGGAAGAGGTGTGGCTTTAGAAAACCACAGGAGGAAGAGGTGTGGCTTTACATAACCACAGGAAGAAGAGTTGTGGCTTTACATAACCACAGGAAGAAGAGGTGTGACTTCAGTTAACTAGGAAGAGATGAAGGGGCATCAAAGTACTAACGCTATGCTGCTGTCTGTACTGAGCTGTGTAGGTCTCTCTCTCTCACACACACACACAATACAACAGGTCATTTTATACACTACATGGGGTAGCCTCTGTAGGTACAGAACTTGAATTCTGTTTTTCAGTGTCCTTCCCCTGTCCCAGTGTCACGAATGTCGTCAAGTGAAAGAGAGGAGGACCAAAGTGCAGCGTGATGATTTTTCATATTTAATAGGAAACTTAAACAAACAACAAAAACAACAAATTGACCAAAATGAACGAAGACGAAACAGTCCCGTAATGTGAACACTAAACACTGGAAACAGGAACAATCACCCACAAAATACCCAAAGAAGATGGCTGCCTAAATATGGTTCCCAATCAGAGACAACGACAGACAGCTAGCTGCCTCTAATTGAGAACCAATCTAGGCAACCATAGACTTACAAAACCCCTAGACAAGGCTTAACACATATATCTCCCATGTCACACCCTGACCTAACTAAAATAACAAAGAATACAAAGCATACTAAGGTGAGGGTGTGACACCCAGACAGATGTTCTGCATATTCCTGATATCCCTGATCGATTAAGTTATCCAGGAGTTAGGTCTCAAACACGTCTCTCCAGCGCCTAAATGAATCCCTGTCCGTCTGTCGACCTCCACACCTTGAGTTTTATTGGAGCTAACATCAGCCCCGGGTACATCCCAAATGTCACCCTATTCCCTACATAGCGCACTACTTTACCCTGATATACATCCCAATTGGCACCCTATTCCCTACATAGTGCACTACTTTACCCTAATATACATCCTTGTGGTTATCTACATGGGTGCATGGGCATAATAGGTAACGTCATAATAGGGAGCTTTTTTGGTTTTTCACAGATTATTAAAAACAATATCAGATGATTTTCCTGAAGTGCTCCTTCATGAGTATCTAGGTCTTCCATGTGATTAGGAGTGAGAATGTGAAAATGCAATTAGGTTTCTGAACCCTGCGCTTAGCTGCAATTACCATGACAAATAACGCTGTGATTAAAAAGCTTTAGAGCTATATTAGCCCTGTCTGCGTTCTCACTCAAATCAAATCAAATTGTATTTGTCACATGCCCCGAATTTCACCTTACAGTGAAATGCTTACTTACAAACCCTTAACCAGTTTTAAGAAGAAAAAAAGTCAGAGATAAGAAAAACAAATAATTAAAGAGCAGCAGTAAATAACAATAGTGGGACCATATACAGGGTATTACGGTACAGAGTCAATGTGGAGGCTATATACAGGGTGTTACGGTACAAAGTCAATGTGGAGGCTATATACATGGTATTACGGTACAGAGTCAATGTGGAGGCTATATACAGGGGGTACCGGTACAGAGTCAATGTGGAGGCTATATACAGGGGGTACAAGTACAGAGTCAATGTGGAGGTTATATACAGGGTATTACGGTACAGAGTCAATGTGGAGGCTATATACAGGGTGTTACGGTACAGAGTCAATGTGGAGGTTATATACAGGGTATTACGGTACAGAGTCAATGTGGAGGCTATATACAGGGGGTACCGGTACAGAGTCCATATGGAGACTATATACAGGGTGTTACGGTACAGAGTCAATGCGGAGGCTATATACAGGGTATTACGGTACAGAGTCAATGTGGAGGCTATATACAGGGTATTACGGTACAGAGTCAATGTGGAGGCTATATACAGGGTATTACGGTACAGAGTCAATGTGGAGGCTATATACAGGGGGTACAGAGTCAATGTGGAGGCTATATACAGGGGGTACCGGTACAGAGTCTATGTGGAGGCTATATACAGGGGGTACCGGTACAGAGTCAATGTGGAGGCTATATACAGGGGGTACCAGTACAGAGTCAATGTGGAGGTTATATACAGGGGGTACCAGTACAGAGTCAATATGGAGGTTATATACAGGGGGTACCGGTACAGAGTCAATGTGGAGGCTATATACAGGGGGTACCGGTACAGAGTCAATGTGGAGGCTATATACAGGGGGTACTGGTACAGAGTCAATAAGGAGGTTATATACAGGGGGTACCGGTACAGAGTCAATGTGGAGGCTATATACAGGGGGTACCGGTACAGAGTCAATGTGGAGGCTATATACAGGGGGTACTGGTACAGAGTCAATATGGAGGTTATATACAGGGGGTACGGGTACAGAGTCAATGTGGAGGCTATATACAGGGGGTACCGGTACAGAGTTAATATGGAGGCTATATACAGGGGGTACTGGTACAGAGTCAATGTGCGGGTGCTCCGGTGTCGAGGTAATTGAGGTAATATGTACATGTAGGTAGAGTTATTAAAGTGACTATGCATAGATAATAACAGGGAGTAAAATCAGCTTAGAAGAGGGGAGTGGGGGAGGGGGAGGGGGGCAATGCAAATATAGTCTGGGTAGCCATTTGATTAGATGTTCAGGAGTCTTATGGCTTGGGGGTAGAAGCTGTTTAGAAGCCTCTTGGACCTAGACTTGGCGCTCCGCTATTACTTGTCGTACAGAAGCAGAGAGAACAGTCTATGGCTAGGGTGGCTGGAGACTTTGACAATTTTTAGGGCCTTCCTCTGACACCGCCTGGCATAGAAGTCCTGGATGGCAGGAAGCTTGGCCCCAGTGATGTACTGGGCCGTACGCACTACCCTCTGTAGTGCCTTGCGGTCGGAGGCCGAGCAGTTGCCATACCAGGCAGTGATGCAACCATGCTCTCGATGGTGCAAATGTAAAATCTTTTGAGGATCTGAGGACCCATGCCAAATCTTCTCTTGAGGGGGAATAGGTTTTGTCGTGCCCTCTTCATGACTGTCTTGGTGTGTTTGGACCATGTTAGTGTGTTGGTGATGTGAACGCCAAGGAACTTGGATCTCTCAACCTGTTCCACTCGAGCCACGTCGATGAGAATGGGGGTTTGCTCGGTCTGTTCTACTAGTACAGCATCAAGCTTTGTTTATTTGATAAACATGTATGTTTGTGTGGTTGTATTTTGTCTCTTCAATTCCCTCCATCTAACTTACTACAGGCTCTGGGTTCTGCTGACACCTGCTGGTCTATGCCGTCTAGGGAAAAATACAGACATCACTGAGCTGTGGGGACAAACTTCACTAAGGAGGACACTTTTTTTGTAGTATTTACTCTTAAAGGTGCAATATGCCGAAATCGCTCTGCCATTTCCTGGTTGCAATAATTTGAATAGTTCGCCTAATTTCAGTTTATGTCTAGCCTAATGGTTAGAGCATTGGGCCAGTAACCGAAAGGTTTCTAGATCGAATCCTTGAGCTGATAAGATAAAAAAAACTGCCATTCTGCCACTGAACAAGGAAGTTAACCCACTGTTCCTTGGCTGTCATTGTAAATAAGAATTTGTTCTTAACTGACTTGGCTATTTAAATAAATAAATGTGATCAAACAAGCAGTCATTGTGTAGAGAATAATTGTATTGTCTAAATTGCTGTGAAATGTAAATTCAATAACCAAAATTATAGTATTTTCAGCTGTTAGGAAACTGGTGTACAAAAACCAAAAGCAAAAAAAGAAAACACTAAAGTTAAGAACGGGAAGCATAGAAATAGCACACACAGAATAGATCTATACCGCTTCTTAGACATGATTTCAATGGGAATGAAAGATCTATAACACATAGAACAGATCTATATCGCTTCTTAGACATGATTTCAATGGGAATGAAAGATCTATAACACATAGGACAGATCTATTCCGCTTCTTAGACATGATTTCAACGGGAATGAAAGATCTATAACACACAGAACAGATCTATACCGCTTCTTAGACATGATTTCAACGGGAATGAAAGATCTATAACATATAGAACAGATCTATACCGCTTCTTAGACATGATTTCAACGGGAATGAAAGATCTATAACACATAGAACAGATCTATACCGCTTCTTAGACATGATTTCAACGGGAATGAAAGATCTATAACACATAGAACAGATCTATACCGCTTCTTAGACATGATTTCAACGGGAATGAAAGATCTATAATCTCTAACACATAGAACCGCTTCTTAGACATGATTTCAACGGGAATGAAAGATCTATAACACATAGAACAGATCTATATCGCTTCTTAGACATGATTTCATAGAACAGATCTAACACTTCAATGAGACTGACTAATCTCACATATCTTTGCGAATTTGGTCTGGTCACCCCAAAAAATGCCTTGTTTAACGTTACCTTTAGGGATGGATCGAAATGTACAGAATTGGTATATATAGTCCAGGGAGGGTCATGTAATTTGTAATTAATTAAATTTAAATATTTCTCAGTGTTTTTAAATGAGTTGCTTACTAGGATATATGTCAATGTGGGCCCAATGACAACCCTCATCACTGGTTCTCCGCTGGGCTCGCAATATCAAGTGTGGCTATAAGCTATTTAGTGTGGTCTCAATCAAATTATCCATAGCCTATAGACTACAAAGTGCATGCTGGGAGAAGCACAGAGCAATGTTATTTGTCTAAGAGAGCTGCTGGGACGGAGTAAATAAAACTGGGCTGCATTACACACTACAATGGATATTCCATCCCTGAGCCCCGGCCTAATCTGCTCTTGCTGATCAAACCCTGTGTAACGGTTCTCTTGTGGTGAAGGAGAGGCGGACCAAAAAGCAGCGTGATTATATTGATTCATGTTAATAAAAAAAAGATAAACACGAACACTACAAAACAATAAACAGCCCTATCTGGTGCAAAACACAGAGACAGGAACAATCACCCACAAACACACAGTGAAACCCAGGCTACCTAAGTATGATTCTCAATCAGAGACAACTACTGACACCTGCCTCTGATTGAGAACCATACTAGGCCGAAACATAGAAATACCCAAAACCAAGAAAAACCAACATAGACTGCCCACCCAACTCACACCCTGACCATACTAAATAAATACAAAACAAAGGAAATGAAGGTCAGAACGTGACACCCTGTTTTGTGTGCTGCCTAACCAATGCTGTGTAGGGCTACGGTGGCAGTTCAGGAGGAGTCTCGAATGTTTCTTCTGAATTGTATTTATTTATTAGGCCTAGTGTTCTGCTCAGTTTATGAAGGAGAACGTGAACATGAGGAGGACAAGAGGTCAACTTTAATGGCTTGCAATAATAATAATAATAATAATAATAATTACTATAATGTATTTGATTAAAAAACAATATGTTTCTTGCCCCATGATGTATTTCTCAGAGTTATTGACATCACAATAAGCCAGATTCAAGTAACTTACATTACACTGGAAGTTGAAGCAGCAGCAATGACACAATACATAAAAAATGGATGATGTTGAAAGTAGGCAAACTCAAGTAGGCAACCTCAAGTAGGCAACCTCAAGTAGGCAACATCAAGTAGGCAAACTCATGTAGGCAAACCCGAGTAGGCAAACTAGAGTAGGCAAATTCGAGAAGCAAACTCAAGTAGGCAAACTCAAGTAGGCAAACTCAAGTAGACAAACTCATGTAGGCAAACTCTAGTAGGCAAACTCAAGTAGGCACATTCAAGTAGGCAACCTCTAGTAGGCAAACTCTAGTAGTCAAACTCTAGTAGGCAAACTCAAGTAGACAAACTCAAGTAGACAAACTCAAGTAGGCATAATTCATCTCATAGCCTCTGAAACATTAGAAACCTGTCCGGGGCAGCTAGGCTTCCCCCCCCAAAAATGTCTCTCTGAGTTTCATCATTTTTCTTCAATTAGCAAGAGGCTGAATGTATCTCACTGGAAAAAGCATCAGAACGAGCGAAACTGTCTCTGAATGTGTAGGCCATCTATTTGTGTTTATTATGGATCCCCATTAGTTGCTGACAAGGCAGCATTAAGGCAGTTATACAATACATTCATTACAGAATTCACAATTCACACAAAGTGTGTGCCCTCACGCCCACAAAATCCATGTGTACGTGTGTGTTTATAGTTCGGATGTTATTATGTGTGTGTGTGTGTGCATGTGTCTGTGCCCATGTTTGTGTTGCTTCACAGTCCCCGCTGTTCCTTAAGGAGTATTTTTATACGCAAAAAAAAAAAAAATATCTGATTCTACTGCTTTCATCAGTTACCTGATGTGGAAAAGAGTTTTCTATAGTTATGGCTCTATGTAGTACTGTGGAATAGAGTTTTGTATAGTTATGGCTCTATGTAGTACTGTGGAAAAGAGTTTTGTATAGTTATGGCTCTATGTAGTACTGTGGAAAAGAGTTTTGTATAGTTATGGCTCTATGTAGTACTGTGGAAAAGAGTTTTGTATAGTTATGGCTCTATGTAGTACTGTAGAATAGAGTTCCATGTAGTCATGGCTCTATGTAGTACTGTGGAATAGAGTTCCATGTAGTCATGGCTCTATGTAGTACTGTGGAATAGAGTTCCATGTAGTCATGGCTCTATGTAGTACTGTGGAATAGAGTTCCATGTAGTCATGGCTCTATGTAGTACTGTGGAATAGAGTTTTGTATAGTTATGGCTCTATGTAGTACTGTGGAATAG
This sequence comes from Oncorhynchus mykiss, assembly GCF_013265735.2. NCBI lineage: Eukaryota > Metazoa > Chordata > Actinopteri > Salmoniformes > Salmonidae > Oncorhynchus > Oncorhynchus mykiss. Next base: position 38,128,682 of record NC_048592.1, read on the forward strand.
AGTTCCATGTAGTCATGGCTCTATGTAGTACTGTGGAAAAGAGTTTTGTATAGTTATGGCTCTATGTAGTACTGTGGAATAGAGTTCCATGTAGTCATGGCTCTATGTAGTACTGTGGAAAAGAGTTTTGTATAGTTATGGCTCTATGTAGTACTGTGGAATAGAGTTCCATGTAGTCATGGCTCTATGTAGTACTGTGGAATAGAGTTCCATGTAGTCATGGCTCTATGTAGTACTGTGGAATAGAGTTCCATGTAGTCATGGCTCTATGTAGTACTGTGGAATAGAGTTCCATGTAGTCATGGCTCTATGTAGTACTGTGGAATAGAGTTCCATGTAGTCATGGCTCTATGTAGTACTGTGGAATAGAGTTCCATGTAGTCATGGCTCTATGTAGTACTGTGGAATAGAGTTTTGTATAGTTATGGCTCTATGTAGTACTGTGGAATAGAGTTCCATGTAGTCATGGCTCTATGTAGTACTGTGGAAAAGAGTTTTGTATAGTTATGGCTCTATGTAGTACTGTGGAATAGAGTTCCATGTAGTCATGGCTCTATGTAGTACTGTGGAATAGAGTTCCATGTAGTCGTGGCTCTATGTAGTACTGTGGAATAGAGTTCCATGTAGTCATGTCTCTATGTAGTACTGTGGAATAGAGTTCCATGTAGTCTTGGCTCTATGTAGTACTGTGGAATAGAGTTCCATGTAGTCATGGCTCTATGTAGTACTGTGGAATAGAGTTCCATGTAGTCATGGCTCTATGTAGTACTGTGGAATAGAGTTCCATGTAGTCATGGCTCTATGTAGTACTGTGGAATAGAGTTCCATGTAGTCATGGCTCTATGTAGTACTGTGGAATAGAGTTCCATGTAGTCTTGGCTCTATGTAGTACTGTGGAATAGAGTCCCATGTAGTCATGGCTCTATGTAGTACTGTGTGTTTCCCATAGTCTGTTCTGGACTTGGGGACTGTGAAGAAACCCCTGGTTATATGTCTTGTGGGGTATGCATGGGTGTCCGAGTTGTGTGCTAGTCGTTTAAACAGACAGCAAAGTGCAATCAACATGTCAATACCTCTCACAAATACAAGTAGTGATGAAGTCAATCTCTCCTCCACTTTGATGCAGGAGAGATTGACGTGCATATTATTAGTGGTTGCTCTCTGTGTACATGTAAGGGCCAGCTGTGCTGCCCTGTTCTGAGCTAATTGCATTTTTCCTCTTTGTGTCACCTGACCGCACGACTGAACAGTAGTCAAGGTGCGACAAAACTAGGGCCTGTAGGACCTGCCTTGTTGATAATGCTGTTAAGAAGGTAGAAAGTAGACCCTTTAGGATCTGCCTTGTTGATAGTGTTGTTAAGAAGGTAGAAACTAGGGCCTGTAGGACCTGCCTTGTTGATAGTGCTGTTAAGAAGGTAGAAACTACAGCCTGTAGACCTGCCTTGTTGATAGTACTGTTAAGAAGGTAGAAACTAGGGCCTGTAGGACCTGCCTTGTTGATCGTGTTGTTAAGAAGGTAGAAAATAGAGCCTGTAGGACCTGCCTTGTTGATAGTGTTGTTAAGAAGGTAGAAACTAGAGCCTGTAGGACCTGCGTTGTTGATAGTGCTGTTAATTAAGAAGGTAGAGCAGCGCCTTTATTATGGACAGACTTCTCCTCATCCTAGCTACTGTTATATCAATATTATTTTGACCATGACAGTTTCCAGTCATGGGTTACTTCAAGCAGTTTAGTCTCCTCAACTTGCTCAATTTCAACATTATTTACTACAAGATTCAGTTGAGGTTTAGGGTTTAGTGATTGTTTATCCCAAATACAAGGCTTTTTTATTTTTTGAAATATTTAGGACTAACTTATTCCTTGCCACCCATTCTGAAACAAACTGCAGCTCTTTGTTAATTAAGTGTTGCAGTCATTTCAGTTACTGTAGTTGCTGACGTGTATAGTTTTGAATTTCCACATGGCTCCTCTCAGTTTCCACATTGCTCTACTCAGTTTCCACATGGCTCTACTCAGTTTCCACATGGCTCTACGCAGTTTCCTCATGGCTCTACTCCGTTTCCACATGGCTCTACTCAGTTTCCACATGGCTCTACTCAGTTTCCACATGGCTCTACTCAAGCCAGTGGCATGTTGTTAGTAAAGATTGAAAAATGTAAGGGGCCTAGACAGCTGTCCTGGGGAATTCCTGATTCTACCTGGATTATGTTGAAGAGGCTTCCATTAAAGAACACCCTCTGTGTTCTGTTAGACAGGTAACTTTTTATCCACATTATAGCAGGGGGTGTAAATCCATAACACATACGTTTTTCCAACAGCAGACTATGATCAATATGGTCGAAACCTGCACTTTTTATCATTGAATGCAAGAGAAGCCATATGGCCTTCCCTGATAACTAAAAATAATAGTAATAATAAAAATAGCCAATCAGCATTGAGCTAAACTGAGTGAGCTCAAAAGGGAATGGCTCTGGTGCACAAAAAGGGAAGCCAGTTTGGATTTGGATTTGGCTTCACACCAATCACATCATAACAAACTCCAAACGTCATTGACAGAAAAAAAATGTCATTGTTGCATCTTGTTGAATTGTTGTTGTCCTCCAGCTGTCCTCCAGTGGCAAGCTATCTTAATAAATGTGGCCCTTCCTTAATTAGCCATGGATCGAGATAGGGATTTGGACTTGGTTATACTTAATTCTCCATGCTAGCCAATGAGGATAACTGCGATTCTGATCTAACCATAAATTCATTCATTGTGCCTCTGGACTGAGATGTTGGAAGTTCAACATGTCGCTAGATGTAGAAGGCTAATGTTAACTAGTTAACGTTGCCCATGAAAGGAAGTTCAGGCTAGCGAGCGAGTATTTTATCCAGGAAGCCTAGTACAACCAAATCTAAAAGCGTGTAGGTCCTGTATGACAGAGTCATAGAGTGTTTGGGCAGCATGAGAAGAGAGGAGGACGTTGTTGGTGTTTCTCTACAAGGTGAGTCAACATGTTTTTTTCTACTTACACACAAACGCACACAGAGATCAAAACCATTGACAGCCACATTATATTTAACTTACGTTGATTGGACTAAATTGTTTTTTGGTATCTTTTAGTTGTCACTTGTATTAGACTAATCAAAGAGGTGATATGATGATGTTGAAATGTTGAAGTTGAAATTGTGCTGGAATAGTGGAGGCAGCTCCTGTTATCTTTGTGACTTGAGGTAACTCTCCAGTATTCTAAATCGATAGCTGTTTTTTCCAGAAAAATGTCAGAAACATTCACTTGCTAGACCCCTGTAGTGAGTCATGTAACTGTTTGTTAAATTCAATATGCTTTGTGGACTTCCATTGGACAGATGTTGCTCTGATGAATCACATGTGTGATTGAATTTGTTCTGCTACTGTGACTTCTTATTGTCTCAGCCTTTAGGTCTATATATCACGGTGTCAAGGCATATGAACTAACAGGTTATACAGTAAACAATGCAATTATCACAACACATATGTTCTAATATGGCAATTTTTTACTTTGGCTTTACGGTGATTTTAGTCAGACGCCCCTACTGGGAGCCAGTGAGACCCGCTCTGACTCTCTGTCAGTCACTCAGTCACAACAGAAATTCATGGATCATAAAAAAATGGAAAGTTGGTACCAAAGAAAAGTTAGGGAGAGACCAAAAAAAAGGACTCTTCAGGCCGACAATGTCTGAAAGAAATTTGCTACAACTTCTGCTTCCGCTTGTCCGAGTGCTGCAGAGCACAGTGGTGCAAGAGCCAAGCTACTAGCCAGCTTAGATTTGGCTTCAGACCAATCACCCCGAAGCCAAATGTCATTATTGACAGAAAAAAAACTATATATATATATATATATATATATATCTATAGTTATATGTTTTGTGGACTATATATGTCAAGTATACATGAAACAAATGTGTGATTAAATTTATTCTGCTACTGTGACTTCTTATTGTCTCGGCCTTAGGTCTATATATCACGGTGTCAAGGCATATGAACTAACAGGTTATACAGTAAACAATGCAATTATCACAACACATATGTTCTAATATGGCTTTTTTGAAGGGGGGGCTTTAATTTTCATTGCACCGATACGGATACGTCTACATAGCACATACTGCTACCCACTCATCTGAGACCACACTGGTCCACGACACAAGCATACGTTGTAAGTCGAAACCATCCACGCAAGTACATGACTTGACCTATTTTTTTTCTTCTCTGTCTTCTTTTAAGTAGTAAAATACGTAGAGAAAACAAGTGTTCAGAGCTAGAAGTGGTTTTAGAGGTTTTAGACAGAAAATACATATTTGGGCTGAAAGGGTTGCAAAACTGAGACGTAGTGCCACATTCATATATGTTTCCATTCCAAATTCTGCAAATACCGTACTTAAAAGAGTAACTTTGATGCCTCCTCTACACATCAAAATAACAAATTGACGACATTTAATTTTGTGGTTAAGAAGTCAAATAGATTAAGTCTCCAAATGAAGCCAGAAAAGACAACCAAATATTACTTAAAGTAAGTTAAATGTTTTCCATATACACAAAATAGTCTTTTTTTGTTTTTATGATGGCTGCCGTCTTATCGGCTCTTAACCAACTATTTTGTCTATTTCGCGTAGTTTGTGTAATAACATATTAACACATGTAACAACGCATTCACTGACTGTTGTCTGCCTGTGGCCTAACCATGCAATTTTGGCTTGCAATCTGTGTCCTAACCTCCCCCTCTCCCTGTTTCTTGTATATACTAACTGCACTGGAACCCCCCCCCCCCCCCCCCGCACAGGTGGCTGACTAAGATAACATACACACTGAAACTCATAAACAGACACACACTCAAACCATCTTTGGGATGGGCTCCAAAGACAAAGAACTCTGTCGAGAACCAATGGGATACTGACACCAGGCTGGAGAGGACTGTCTATCACCTACAAGCAACCTACCAGAAGCCAGGACTACCAGAATCTACCTACGTCATTTCAATGCATAAAATGAACTGCACAACATGTTTTTGGCCTCTTCTTCCGAAAGCGCCCTAAGAGCTAGACGAATGGGGCCGTGCAGCACGCTTTACCAAATATCATTACGCTTGAATAAACGGCCTTTACTATACCGTATCCGCCTTGTCCAGAGTCTCATCTTGGTCTCGTTTCTCATGTAACTATTCATCAACATTTGTAACTTGTTTTGTACATAATGTTGCTGCTAAAGTCTCTTATGACCGAAAAGAGCTTCTGGACATCAGAACAGCGATTACTCACCTCAAATTGGATGAAGAGTTATTCTTTAATGAGTCGGACCAAAACACCCGAACAGACCCTCATCCCTGTTATTCGCGCAAGAAGGAAACAAAGATTTCGCAGAAAGAGATTAGGGTGCCTTGTGAAGATCACGCGACGAGTGGCTAATCTGCCTATGCCATCTGTCCTGCTAGCTAACGTTCAATCGCTGGAAAATAAATGGGACGAACTGAAAGCACGTATATCCTACCAACGGGATATTAAAAACTATAATATCTTGGGTTTCACTGAGTCGTGGCTGAATGATTACATGAATAACATACAGCAGGCGGGTTATACGCTGTATCGTCAGGATAGAACAGCAGCCTCTGGTAAGACACAGGGTGGGGGCCTATGCGTATATGTAAACATCTGGTGCACGATATCAAAAGAAGTATCAAGGCTCTGCTCGCATGAGTGAGAGTACCTCATGATAAGCTGTAGAGATCTGTAGTTTTCATAGCTGTCTACATATCACCACAGACCGATGCTGGCACTAAAACTCAATGAGCTGTACACCGCCATAAGCAAACAGGAAAACACTCATCCAGAGGCGGTGCTCCTAGTGGCCGGGGACTTTAATGCAGGGAAACTTAAATAAGTTTGATCTAATTTCTATCAGCATGTTAAATGTGCAACCACAGGGAAAACAAATTCTAGATCACCTGTACTGCACACACAGAGACCCGAACAAAGCTCTCCCTCACCCTCCATTTGGCAAATCTGACTATAATTCTATCCTCCGGATTCCTGCTTACAAGCAGAAGTGTTGTAATAGACTCAACTTTTTAAGGAAAGATAAATAAAACATTTGATTGACTTCTGTGACATAGATACAGTGGCTTGCAAAAGTTTTCCTATTTTGTTGCCTCTCAACCTGGAATTAAAATAGATTTTTGGGGAGTTTTTAAAATTAGATTTACACAACACACTTTGAAGATGGAAAATAAGACAAAAACTAAAAACTTGAGTGTGCATAACTAATGACCCCCCCAGCTGGCAATACTTTGTAGAGCCACCTTTTGTAGAAATTACAGCTGCACGTCTCTGGGAGTATGTCTCTACAAGCTTGGCACATCTAGCCACTGGGATTTTTGTCCATTCTTCAAGGCAAAACTGCTCCAGCTCCTTCAAGTTGTATGGGTTCAGCTGCTGTACAGCATTCTTTAAATCATACCATAGATTCTGCTGGAAGGTGAACCTATTTCCCAGTCTCAATTCTCTGGAAGACTGAAACAGGTTTCCCTCAAGAATTTCCCTGTATTTAGTGTCATCCGACCAGGCTCCCAGTCCCTGCTTATGAAAAACATCCCCACAACATGATGATGCCACCACCATGCTTCACTGTGAGGATGGTATTCCCGGGGTGATGAGAGGTGTTGGGTTTGTGCCAGACAACATTTTCCTTGATTTCCAAAATGCTCAATTTTACTCTCATCTGACAAGAGTACCTTCTTCCATATGTTTTGGGGAGTCTCCCACACTTGTTTGCTTTTTTTTCTTTAAGCAATGGCTTTTGTTCTGGCCACTCTTCCATAAAGCCCAGCTCTGTGGAGTGTACGGCTTAATTCGGTCCTATGGACAGATACTCCAATCTCCACTGTAGAGCTTTGCAGCTCCTTCAGGGTTATCTTTTGTCTCTTTGTTGCCTCTTTGATTAATACCCTCCTTGCCTGGTCCATGAGTTTTGTTGAGCGGCCCTCTCGTGGCAGGTTTGTTGTGGTGTCATATTCTTTCCATTTTTTATTAATGGATTTAATGGTGCTCCGTGGGATGTTCAAAGTTTCTGATATTTTTTACAACCCAAACCTGATCTGTACTTCTCCACAACTTTGTTCGTGACCTGTTTGGAGAGCTCATTGGTCTTCATGGTGCCACTTGCTTGGTGGTGCCCCTTGCTTAGTGGTGTTGCAGACTCTGGGGCCTTTCAGAACACGTGTATATATACTGAGATCATGTGACAGGACGTGTGACATTTATATTGCACACAGGTGGACTTTAATGAACTCATTATGTGACTTCTGAAGGCACCAGATCTTATTTAGGGGCTTCATAGCATAGTGAAAACACGCACCACTTTTCCGTGTTTTATTTCTTATACATTTTTTTTTTTAAGTTATTTTTTTCATTTCACTTCACCAATTTGGACTATTTTGTGTATGCCCATTACGTGAAGTCCGAATAAAAATCACTTTAAAAAACAGGTTGCAATGCAGCAAAATAGGAAAAACGCCAAGGGGGATGAATACTTTTGCAAGGCACTGTAGGTGGAAATGTAATTCCTTGAAGAAGATGAAGACAAGTTGGAGACATGTCGATGGGAGCTCAGGTCAGAACTAATGAGAAAATAAGGCATAAGCCTCATTATTCTTTTGACTGGTCTGTGCTTAAATCAAAGGTCTGGAAGAAGAGGGAGCTAACCATGGAGATGAGAGATCTGAGTGGAGGGTTGTGTGTGTGGGGTGTGTGTGTGTGTGTGTGTGTGTGTGTGTGTGTGTGTGTGTGTGTGTGTGTGTGTGTGTGTGTGTGTGTGTGTGTGTGTGTGTGTGTGTGTGTGTGTGTGTGTGTGTGGTCTGAGCGAGACTCTTCACTCAAAGCCTTCTTACGAAACTCATTATCAAGTCACATCTGAACTTGAACCAATGTGGATGAAATCAAATGAAAATGTAGAATAAACTTAAGGATTTTGGAGAAAACATTCCCACTTTTCCCAGTACTTTTCCTGAACACTAACTCACACGCCTCTCTAACTCTTAAAACACGTAGCCTACCTCTGACTGACAACTTTACCAAACCGTCTCCGCGTGTGCCTACATGTGTGTCTATCCTCTAAGCAGTCGCGTTAAAATAACTAAAAGCAACTGTCATCTACTAGATTAATGTGGAGACAAATCAAAACACACATGAAATATGCATGGACATTTAGTTAGCTTGCTGTTGCTATTGGAGACAAATTATGAAACATTGTGTCACACCCTGATCTGTTTAACCCCTCGCTCATCTTCCCCTGGGTATTTATATCTGTGTTTTCTGTCTGTCTGTTGCCAGTTCGTCGGTTTTGTCAGGTTTACCAGTGTGTTTTTCCCGTTTATCTTGTTCTTGTTTTCTAGTGATCCCGGTTACGACCGTTCTGCCTGCTCTGAACCTGAGCCTACCGTTCTGCCTGCTCTGACCCTGAGCCTACCGTTCTGCCTGCTCTGACCCTGAGCCTACCGTTCTTCCTGCTCTGACCCTGAGCCTACCGTTCTGTCTGCTCTGAACCTGAGCCTACCGTTCTGCCTGCTCTGACCCTGAGCCTACCGTTCTGCCTGCTCTGACCCTGAGCCTACCGTTCTGCCTGCTCTGACCCTGAGCCTACCGTTCTGCCTGCTCTGACCCTGAGCCTACCGTTCTGCCTGCTCTGACCCTGAGCCTACCGTTCTGTCCCTTTTTTGACTCTGCCTTGGATTACGAAGCTCTGCCTGACATCGACCTGCCCTTCTGCCTGCCCCGTCTGTTATAATAAATATTCTGAGAACGAAACCATCCTGTGTCTGCATCTGGGTCTCATCCTGTGTGGTTAAACATTGGGTTGTCATTTTACCTGAAATGCATATGGTCATGGACATTTAGCTTGCTTGCTGTTGCTAGCTCATTTGTCCTGGGAGATAAACATCAGGTTGTTATTTTACAATTTCCGACTGAAGACATACCCAAATCGAACTGTCTGGAGCTCAGGCACAGAACCAAGGATATGCATATTCTTGGTACCATTTGAAAGAAAACACTCTGAAGTTTGTGTAAATGTGAATTTAATGTAGGAGAATATAACACAATAGATCTGGTTTAGATAATACAATGAAAAAAACATGCATGTTTTATTTTTATTGTTGTATCATCATCTTTAAAATGAACAAGATAAAACAAACATTCAGATAGGATGATGGGGACGATTTCAGTGAAAAACATAAGAGGGCAACAGTACCTGTGCAAAGTTTCAGAATGATAAATTCCATTTGACATCTATCATGAAGTCACCCAGGTGTCCCACACAAGTAGCCCAAATGTACCCAAGTGGCCAAATTGGTGAAGTTATACATTTTGAATGGAATAACTATATACAAAATACCAAAATGGTATTCTAACACACCCCCCCCCAAAAAAATGGAGAAAAAACATGACGAAAAAACATATACACATTTACAAAATACAAAACTTTCAATATTTGGAAGACCCTCAGTCCTCTACACAATATTATGCTGCTGATGCCAGGTGCCATAGTACATCCATGCCTGCAGAAATACTTTTGGGCAGATGAACACCACTTGTGGCAGGAGCTGGATGAACCAGCTTCAGTGGGGGATGAACACCTTGGCACTGGGGGCTCCCCATTCGGAGTCAGTGTCACTGTGAAAGAAAATGTTCAGTTAGAATAGTTTCACATATGAGCCCTGTATCAACATGTATAATAAACAGATATATATAGAGAGTACAGGGAACATAAGGTTGAATATATTATTATAGACCTGCTAGATCTACTGTCTCATTTATATAATGGCATTTCAGCCAGATCTACTGTCTCTATTATATTATGACCTTTCAGCTAGATCTACTGTCTTTATTATATTACAACAGACCAGCTGTATCTACTGTCTCCATTTCACTTTGGCCATTGTTGTGGGCCTGCCCTCCCCTCAAACAGCTATTTCATATTTTATATTATTAATTTCAAACATTAGCATGAGAAGAACTTACCAGTCCAAAAAAAAAATTCCTCTCCTTTCAAAAAATATTCCTCCAATTGGGAATCGCTAAATTAATCGTCCTCGATCAATTTCTTCTAAAATTGTGTGTACATCTGTATATCTAGACTTAGATTTTGCTTTTCCTGACTTAGTCGCCATACTGATTGATAAACAGCTGAATATGCGCTTTACCAAAACAATGCTGTGCGCAACATTCGTTGCTTCTTCCAGTATGAATCGTCACTGGCGAATGAACCTCTTTACGCCGGAGTTTACTACATGGGTTGGTCTTCCAACACATAAACATAACATATTGCCGTTTACCTCAGCTCATTGGCTATCTACCCAGCTAGATTTCAAGACGATCAGTGGTCATTGGTTTAAAATACTGTCGATCAACGAAACAGCGGGCAAATCATTGGTGCACAATGATGTTATTACTTGTTGTCTTCAAATCGGTTTCTTTCAGTCAATACGTACCGCGAAATGGCCCATCAGGTTTGGTTGTGTTACAAACAAACCAGTTGATTGCAGTGAAACCAAACATGACTGGAAAAGTCACGTTCTGTGTGGGTTATTTACCTGGAATGTGTCGTTGAAAATGGAATGAGACGGAATTCACGACACAAGCGGTTCACAAAATGTTTCGTGTCAGGCTATAAAAACGTATTTTATCAAACAAAAGATCATTCATTGTTTAACAATGAGCATTGGGATTGCAAACAGAGGAAGATCGTCAAAGGTAAACTATTTATTTTATTGCAGCTTGTGATTTTGTTACGCCTGTGCTGGTTGAAATAGTTGTTTTTTATGGGTCTCTATCCTCAGATAATCGCATCGTATTCTTTCGCAGTTAAACTTTTTTAAAATCTGACAACGCAGTTGGATTAGCAAGATTCTAGGCTTTCGAAACATGTGAGACACTTGTATTTTCATGAATGTTTAATTCGACTATTTATGTAGTGATAGTCACCGTGTCAAATTTCATCCCGATACCGGGTTCCGTGCGCAGAGAGGTTAATATTTATTTCCATGCAAGAGACCCACAAAGTACTAATATCCTCACTGAAAAGCCACACACGATTGAGATAGAGCAGCAACCAAAACGAACAGGCAGCAGCCACGTGATTCCTGCATTTAACTTCTTCTGAGACACATACACATATACATTATTGAATAGACAAGTGAGGCATAAATAGACTGTGTTCAAGGACAGGACCTGTAACCTGTAGTTCCATAATATCCCCGGTGGGTCTCTCCCCTCTCTCTCTCCCCCATGCACAAAAAAAGAGAGAGAAAGAGAAAGAGAGAGAGAAACACAGAGAGATAGAGAGACAGAGAGATAAACAGAGAGAGAGAGAACATTGTTTTGGCAATGTTAACACGTTACCCGTGCCAATAAAGCCCCTTGAATTGAATTGAATTGAATTGAGAGACACAGAGAGAGAGAGAGAGAGACACACACAGAGAGAGAGAGAAATACAGAGAGAGAGAGAAACACACAGAGAGAGAGAGAGACACGGAGAGAGAGAGAAACACACAGAGAGAGAATCATAGAGAGAGAGAGAGACACACAGAGAGAGAGAGAAACAGAGAGAGAGACACAGAGAGAGAGAGACACACACAGAGAGAGAGAGACACACGCAGAGAGAGAGACACAGAGAGAGAAAGACACACACAGAGAGACACAGAGAGAGAGACACACAGAGAGAGAGAGACACACACAGAGAGAGAGAGAGAGAGAGAGAGAGAGACAGAGAGAGAGATAAAACCGAGAGAGAGAGAGACAGGGAGAGAGAGAGAGAGAGAGAGAGAGACACAGAGAGAGCGAGATAGAGAGAGAGAGACACAGCGAGAGAGAAACACAGAGAGAGAGAGAAACAGAGAGAGAGAGAGAAACATTTGCATAATAAGAGTTTACTTTAATTGAAAATTCCTATTTTGATAGTTATTTTTGGATTGTGAGTGTTTCTCTCATTTTGAAGGTAAAGAAGAAAAAAAAGAAATATTTTTATGTTGCATGTTGGAATTTACAAGGATTTAAGTTCTCTGCTTTTGGACTAAAGAGCAGAAACCCAGACTTCCTGAAAGAAATAGCTGATGTTGATATTGTAGTACTACAGGAAACATCGTACAGAGGTGATGTTTCCACTGGCTGTCCACTAGGTCATAGGGAGATAATCATACCATTCACTAAATGAAAAGGAATCACACAGGGCAGAGACTCAGGACAGGGCAGAGACTCAGGACAGGGCAGAGACTCAGGGGGAATGATAATATGGTATAAATCTGAACTAATTAATTCAATCGAATTGATCAAAAACAGGATAATTCTTTATCTGGTTAAAAATCAACAATCTTGACAGATTTTGAAATCTTGAAATTATCTTGACAGATAAAAACTTCTTCCTCCACATACATTCCCCCTCAGAGTCCCCGTGCTTCAATGAAGAGAGTTTCTCCATTCTAGAGGGGGAAATTAGTCACTTTCAGGCCCAAGGCAACGTACTGGTCTGTGGAGACCTGAATGCTAGAACAGCAGAAGAACAAGACACTATTAACCGTCATGGAGATAAACACCTACCAGGAAGCAACAACCTTTCCCTCCCCACATACCCCCACAGACACAACTATGACAAAGTGAAAAACAAAAACGGAGTCCAGCTCGTGTCGAACACTGGGTCTGTACATAATCAATGGTAGGCTGTCGAACACTGAACCCATCTACCAAAAAGCAATTAGTAGGCAATAAAAACAATTTCTCCTGGACAACTTTTTAGCCTTAACATTCTCCTACAGCAATGTGGTCCTGGGGCTCTGTTCACAAACACAAACAGACCCAACAGAGCCCCAGGACAGCAACACAATTAGACATAAGAAAACAATAAGATAATTATTTGACACACTGGAAAGAATGAACAAAAAAAAACAAAGCAGACTAGAATGCTATTTGTACCTAAACAGAGAGTACACAGGCAAAATACCTGACCACTGTGACTGACCTGAAATTAAGGAAAGCTTTGTCTATGTACAGACTTAGTGAGCATAGCCTTGCTATCTGAGCATAGCCTTGATATCGAGAAAGGCCGCCATAGGCAGACCTGGCTCTCAAGGGAAGGCACACTGCCCACAAAATCAAACCAAATCAAAACAAATTGTATAAGTTGCCGAATACAACCTTACTACAACCTTTACCTTACAGTGAAATTCTTACTCACGAGCCCCTAAACAACAATGCAGTTTAAAAAAAATACAGTTAAGAATAAGAAATAAAGTAACAAGTAATTAAAGAGCAGCAGTAAAATAACAATAGCGAGGCTATATACAGGGGGTACTGGTACAGAGTCAATGTGGAGACTATATACAGGGGGTACTGGTACAGAGTCAATGTGGAGACTATATACAGGGGGTACTGGTACAGAGTCAATGTGGAGACTATATACAGGGGGTACTGGTACAGAGTCAATGTGGAGGATATATACAGGGAGTACTGGTACAGAGTCAATGTGGAGGCTATATACAGGGGGTACTGGTACAGAGTCAATGTGGAGGATATATACAGGGAGTACTGGTACAGAGTCAATGTGGAGACTATATACAGGGGGTACCGGTACAGAGTCAATGTGGAGACTATATACAGGGGGTACCGGTACAGAGTCAATGTGGAGACTATATACAGGGGGTACTGGTACAGAGTCAATGTGGAGACTATATACAGGGGGTACTGGTACAGAGTCAATGTGGAGGCTATATACAGGGGGTACTGGTACAGAGACAATGTGGAGGATATATACAGGGAGTACTGGTACAGAGTCAATGTGGAGACTATATACAGGGGGTACCGGTACAGAGTCAATGTGGAGACTATATACAGGGGGTACCGGTACAGAGTCAATGTGGAGACTATATACAGGGGGTACTGGTACAGAGTCAATGTGGAGACTATATACAGGGGGTACTGGTACAGAGTCAATGTGGAGGCTATATACAGGGGGTACTGGTACAGAGACAATGTGGAGGCTATATACAGGGGGGGTACTGGTACAGAGTCAATGTGGAGACTATATACAGGGGGTACTGGTACAGAGTCAATGTGGAGACTATATACAGGGGGTACTGGTACAGAGTCAATGTGGAGGCTATATACAGGGGGTACTGGTACAGAGTCAATGTGGAGGCTATATACAGGGGGGGTACTGGTACAGAGTCAATGTGGAGACTATATACAGGGGGTACTGGTACAGAGTCAATGTGCAGGCTATATACAGGGTGTTACGGTACAGAGTCAATGTGGAGGCTATATACAGGGGGTACCGGTACAGAGTCAATGTGGAGGTTATATACAGGGTGTTACGGTACAGAGTCAATGTGGAGGCTATATACAGGGGGTACCGGTACAGAGTCAATGTGGAGGTTATATACAGGGGGTACCGATACAGAGTCAATGTGGAGGTTATATACAGGGGGTACCGGTACAGGGTCACTATGGAGGCTATATACAGGGGGTACCAGTACAGAGTCAATGTAGAGGCTATATACAGGGGTACCGGTACCGAGTCAATGTGGAGGCTATATACAGGGGGTACCGGTACAGAGTCAATGTGGAGGCTATATACAGGGGGTACCGGTACAGAGTCATTGTGGAGACTATACGCAGGGGGTACCGGTACAGAGTCAATGTGGAGGTTATATACAGGGGGTACCGGTACAGGGTCAATATGGAGGCTATATGCAGGGGGTACCGGTACAGAGTCAATGTGGAGGCTATATACAGGGGGTACCAGTACAGGGTCAATATGGAGGCAAATACAGGGGGTACCGGTACAGAGTCAATGTGGAGGTTATATACAGGGGGTACCGGTACAGAGTCAATGTGGAGGTTATATACAGGGGGAACCGGTACAGGGTCAATATGGAGGCTATATACAGGGGGTACCGGTACAGAGTCAATGTGGAGGCTATATACAGGGGGTACCGGTACAGAGTCAATGTGGAGGCTATATACAGGGGGTACCAGTACCGAGTCAATGTGGAGGCTATATACAGGGGGTACCGGTACAGAGTCAATGTGGAGGCTATATACAGGGGGTACCGGTACAGAGTCATTGTGGAGACTATACACAGGGGGTACCGGTACAGAGTCAATGTGGAGGTTATATACAGGGGGTACCGGTACAGGGTCAATATGGAGGCTATTTACAGGGGGTACCGGTACAGAGTCAATGTGGAGGCTATATACAGGGGGTACCAGTACAGGGTCAATATGGAGGCTATATACAGGGGGTACCGGTACAGAGTCAATGTGGAGGTTATATACAGGGGGTACCGGTACAGAGTCAATGTGGAGGTTATATACAGGGGGTACCGGTACAGGGTCAATATGGAGGCTATATACAGGAGGTACCGGTACAGAGTCAATGTGGAGGCTATATACAGGGGGTACCGGTACCGAGTCAATGTGGAGGCTATATACAGGGGGTACCGGTACAGAGTCAATGTGGAGGCTATATACAGGGGGTACCGGTACCGAGTCAATGTGGAGGCTATATACAGGGGGTACCGGTACAGAGTCAATGTGGAGGCTATTTACAGGGGGTACCGGTACAGGGTCAATATGGATGCTATATACAGGGGGTACCGGTACAGAGTCAATGTGCGGGACACCAGTTAGTTGAGGTAGTATCTACATGTAGGTAGAGTTATTAAAGTGACTATGCATAGATAATAACAGGGAGTAAAATCAGCTTAGAAGAGGGGAGTGGGGAAGGGGGAGGGGGGCAATGCAAATATAGTCTGGGTAGCCATTTGATTAGATGTTCAGGAGTCTTATGGCTTGGGGGTAGAAGCTGTTTAGAAGCCTCTTGGACCTAGACTTGGCGCTCCGGTACCACTTGCCGTGTGGTAGCAGGGAGAACAGTCTATGACTAGGCTGGCTGGAGTCTTTGACCATTTTTAGGGCCTTCCTCTGACACCGCCTGGTATAGACGTCCTGGATGGCAGGAAGCTTGACCCAGCGATGTACTGGGCCGTTCGCACTACCCTCTGTAGTGCCTTGCGGGCAGAGGCCGAGCAGTTGCAATACCAGGCAGTGATGCAACCAGTCAGGTTGCTCTCGATGGTGCAGCTGTAGGAACTTTTGAGGATCTGAGGACTCATGAAAATCTTTTCAGTCTCATGAGTGGGAAAAATGAGTTGGAAACTGAGCTGCACCTCCTGAGCTGCCCAATGAATGAGCATATTAGAGACACGTATTTCCCTCAGATTACACAGATCCACAAAGAATTAGAAAACAAACCCAATTTTGATAAACTTCCATATCTACTGGATGAAATACCACAGTGTGCCATCACAGCAGCAAGATGTGTGACCTGTTGCCATGAGAAAAGGGCAACCAGTGAAGAACAAACACCATTGTAAATACAACCCATATTTATGCTTATTTATTTTTATATTTTTTACTTTAACTATTTGCACATTGTTACAACATAATATGACATTTGAAATGTATTTATTCTTTCGGAACTTTTGTGAATGTAATGTTTACTGTGAACATATGTTTCCCATGCCAGCAAAGTCATTTGAGTTGAATTGAGAGGGAGAGAATGGAGAGAGAGAGAGAATGGAGAGAAAGAGCTCAGTTAGAGAGAGAGAGAGAATGGAGAGAAAGAAAGAATGAGAGAGAAAGAGCTCAGTTAGAGAGAGAGAATGAGAATGGATAGAAAGAGCTCAGTTAGAGAGAGAGACTAGGAGGCCGTGTTTCCTCTCTGGCTTTATGGTAACAGGCTGCTTTTTCACAGGACTGACCCTGAGCTTTGTGTGTACACGTCTGTGTTGACATCTCGCTCTGCAAGTCAAACCACAATGATTCAGCCCAGTTGGTCCCAACACACCTTGTAGTGTGTGATCTCTGCAGGAATCGAACCCACGACCTTATGCATTGATAACACCACACTCTTACCAACTGAGTCACACAGGAAGTTAACAGCCGTGAACATCAGGTCTCTACTACTCACCCATTATCGTGAGATAACAAAGGCCTTACTAAAGAGACAGCACTACAGAGACTACAGAGACAGCACTACAGAGACTACAGAGACAGCACTTCAGAGACTACAGAGACAGCACTTCAGAGACTACAGAGACAGCACTTCAGAGACTACAGAGACAGCACTTCAGAGACTACAGAGACAGCACTTCAGAGACTACAGAGACAGCACTTCAGAGACTACAGAGACAGCACTTCAGAGACTACAGAGACAGCACTTCAGAGACTGCAGAGACAGCACTTCAGAGACTGCAGAGACAGCACTTCAGAGACTACAGAGACAGCACTTCAGAGACTGCAGAGACAGCACTTCAGAGACTGCAGAGACAGCACTACAGAGACTACAGAGACAGCACTACAGAGACTACAGAGACAGCACTTCAGAGACTACAGAGACAGCACTTCAGAGACTACAGAGACAGCACTACAGAGACTACAGAGACAGCACTTCAGAGACTGCAGAGACAGCACTTCAGAGACTACAGAGAAGGAACTACAGAGACAGAACTACAGAGACATGACTACAGAGACAGGACTACAGAGACAGGACTACAGAGACAGAACTACAGAGACAGAACTACAGAGACAGAACTACAGAGACAGAACTACAGAGACAGGACTTCAGAGACATGACTACAGAGACATGACTACAGAGACAGGACTACAGAGACATGACTACAGAGACAGGACTACAGAGACAGGACTACAGAGACAGGACTACAGAGACTACAGAGACAGCACTTCAGAGACTACAGAGAAGGAACTACAGAGACAGAACTACAGAGACAGGACTACAGAGACATGACTACAGAGACAGCACTTCAGAGACTACAGAGACAGCACTTCAGAGACTACAGAGAAGGAACTACAGAGACAGAACTACAGAGACAGGACTACAGAGACATGACTACAGAGACATGACTACAGAGACAGGACTACAGAAACAGGACTACAGAGACATGACTACAGAGACATGACTACAGAGACAGGACTACAGAGACAGGACTACAGAGACAGGACTACAGAGACAGGAAATGAAAAGGTGAAATCAAAAATCAAAAATCAAATCAATTTTTTTATTTGGAAAGTTGCGTTGAAAGTGGCTAATATTGCATTGATTCGATCACAATTTCCACAGTAAAAAGAAATGTTGATAGAATTAACGAACAGAGAATACTCCAGAAAAGTTGGGTGAAGTTCAATCTTGTGCTTCTCTTCATGGGCTGATATTTTTTATATTGGTCACTGGAGAGGTGTTCCCTTAGAGGGAACATTGCTTGTAATTGTTAGCATGAAGCAAGAATGAATGCAATTAATTTATTATTGAACAATATAATGGACACAGCTCTCTGCTCAAAAAAACAGGAACTTGAGACTGAATAATATGAGGTGCTGCAGTTTGTGAACAATATTGTGCTTATCACCCTCATGGTAGTCAAACAACCCATTCCACCAAGATTCGTTCTGAATCTGGTCCGGTTTTCAGCACCACCAAGAGTCGTTCTGAATCTGGTCCGGTTTTCAGCACCACCAAGAGTCGTTCAGAATCTAGTCCAGTTTGTAGCACCACCAAGAATCGTTCTGAATCTAGTGGCAACAACTAGACCTTGTTCCAAATGTATCAAGACATAATCGGATTTGTATGTCTAGTAATAAACCTAGACATTTACAAGGCTCAGTCACAAATGACAGCTCCAATAAGCCCTGTATGATGAACAACAGGCTTGTAGGAACGTCCCTTTACAGTTTTCAGATCATCATTCGCAGGTAGAGGGTTCTGCGTGCTTTGAATATAACCGACTGAAATTAACTAAATGAGTAGAAAGATTAGTTTATTTTTACTAAAAGATCAGTCAGTAAAAACAGCCGTACTTCACTAGTGTGCTGTAACCTGCCTTACCCCCTCCCCTTACCCCCTCCCTGTCTGGTCTTCCTGTCTGGTCTCCCTGTCTGTCTGACACCATATGGAACCCAAACTTTCTCTCATTATACTGCACAAAGTTAATTCATTTTCCAGGAAGACAGTAGAGAGACAGAAAGAGAAACAGAGATGATCGATAGAGAGGGGAGTGGGATAGAGAGAGAGATAGAGCAGAGTGGGAGAGAGAGAGAGAGAGCAGAGTGGGAGAGAGAGAGAGAGAGCAGAGTGGGAGAGAGAGCAGAGTGGGAGAGAGAGAGAGAGAGAGAGAGAGAGAGAGAGAGAGGGAGCAGAGTGAGAGAGAGAGAGAGAGAGAGAGAGAGAGAGAGAGGGAGCAGAGTGAGAGAGAGAGATAGAGAGAGAGAGAGAGAGAGAGAGAGGGAGCAGAGAGAGAGAGAGAGAGAGAGGGAGCAGAGTGAGAGAGAGAGAGAGAGAGAGAGAGAGAGAGAGAGAGAGAGAGAGAGAGAGAGAGAGAGAGAGAGAGAAACACTTACCCCATAAGTGTTCTACCTCTGTTGGGTGTCTGTGTTCAGGGTAGCATGCTCCTAACCAGATCTCAGTCTAGGGATAGGGATAATCATGTTAAGTCTAATTAAATCAGAGCAGGAACAGTACAGGGGAGGAGTTTCTTAGCACATACAGGTCTGGGACCAGGCAGGTCTTAGCACGTACAGGTCTGGGACCAGGCAGGTCTTAGCACATACAGGTCTGGGACCAGACAGGTTAACTTTCCCATTTTACCCTCCATAGCGTTAATAAGAACTAGGGTACAAGATATAGTGGGATGAGATATATCGCCAGCTTACCTTGAAAGCAGTTAAAAACAGACTTTTGCTGAACATAGAACCTGATAACGTAGCCTTACATAGCCTCAACATTAGATAGACTTGGATGCTTGGAGTCCCACCTGGTTTATTAGAGTAGAGACCATCTATCGTACTATTGAAACATCAGTGGTCCACAAATTTGGCTTCGGTGCTATTTCCTACAACTGAAGATGTGTGATTTCTTAGCTGATCCACTTTGTGTTAGATTGTGTTAGGGAGAGAGAGAGAGAGAGAGAGAGAGAGGGATGGATGGATGGATGGATGGATGGATGGATAAAGAGAGTGAGAGAGAGAGAGAGACAGGGTGTGAGAGAGAGAGAGAGAGAGAGAGAGAGAGAGAGATGAATGAATGGATAAAGAGAGAGAGTGAGAGAGACATATTAGAGAGACAGATTTCCCTCAGATTACACAGATCCACAAAGAATTCGAAAACAAATCCAAATTTGAAAAACTCCCATATCTACTGGGTGAAATTCCACAGTCTGCCGTCACATCAGCAACATTTGTGATCTGTTGCCACAAGAAAGGGCAACCAGTGAAGAACAAACACCATTGTTAATACAACCCATATTTATGCTTATTTATTTTTCCCTTGTGTCCTTTATCCATTTGTACATTGTTACAACACTGTATGTATATATATAATATGTAATATCATGTTTATAATATTTGTAATGTCTTTATTGTTTTGAAACTTCTGTATGTGTAATTTTTACTGTTAATTTTTATTGTTTATTTCACTTTTGTATAATATCTACCTCACTTGCTTTGGCAATGTTAACACATGTTTCCCATGCCAATAAAGCCCCGTGAATTGAATTGAATTGAGAGAGAGAGAGAGAGAGAGAGAGAGAGAGAGAGAGAGAGAGAGAGAGAGAGAGATGGATGGGTGGATGGATAAAGTGGGGGAGATGATAGACATGATAGAGAGGGAGAGATGGAGAGATGATAGAGATGATAGACATGATAGAGAGGGAGAGATGGAGAGATGATAGAGATGATAGAGAGGGAGAGATGGAGAGATGATAGAGAGGGAGAGATGGAGAGATGGAGAGATGATAGACATGATAGAGAAGGAGAGATGGAGAGATGATAGAGATGATAGAGAGGGAGAGATGGAGAGATGGAGAGATGATAGAGACGATAGAGAGGGGGAGATGATAGAGATGATAGAGATGATAGAGAGGGAGCGATGAGTGTACAGACCCATCTCCTCTAAAGGAAGGCAGTGGGATGCAGCACTCATAAGGGTGATCAGCTACCTGTCAGAATGCGTTGACCTGACAACCGCTAGGTTGCCGGGCAGCTGTCATCGGCACGTCAATCCGTCCCAGACCCAATCCATCTCCCTGACAGCCCCGAAGACACACAAACAGACCCCCCCCCCCCCCCCCCCCCCCCCCACACACACACACACACGTCAGTGAAGCGCTCTACTCGGCAGCAGCAGAAGGCGGTCAGGAGCTGTCACTGAGCTGTCATCTCTACTTTACGTCCCACTCTAAACTCACACCACAAGGACACCTCAATGGGGGTGGGAGGTGGAGACGTGTGGGAGGTAGTTACAGGTCTTTTTAATGAGGGACATTAAAGTTCCCCACATCGGGAAGAACACCTTAGCTCCACACTGTTCTCGTATGGAAGTGCCAAGCTGTGATCCATAGGAGCCAGGGAGGAAGAGTGAATGACTGACACTTTTTCAATTCTATTTCTTCGTGAAGCACCTTGAAATATGCCACCCCAGATCCTATGTTTATCGAGCTGGATTTTTCCATAGGAAACTGTGGTTGCAGAGGAGAGAGTCAAGCCTAGAGGAGCCCTAGTGGTGCCTAGAGGAGCCCTAGTGGAGCCCTAGAGGAGTGGAGCCCTAGTGGAGCCCTACTGGAGCCCTAGAGGATCTCTAGTGGAGCCCTAGTGGAGCCCTACAGGAGCCCTAGAGAGTCTCTAGTGGAGCACTAGAGGATCCCTAGAGAGTCTCTAGTGGAGCCCTAGAGGATCCCTAGTGGAGCCCTAGTGGAGCCCTAGTGGAGCCCTAGAGGGTCTCTAGTGGAGCCCTAGTGGAGCCCTATTGGAGCCCTAGTGGAGTGGAGCCCTAGTGGAGGGGAGTCCTAGTGGAGGGGAGCCCTAGTGGAGGGGAGCCCTAGTGGAGTGGAGCCCTAGTGGAGGGGAGCCCTAGTGGAAGGGAGCCCTAGTGGAGGGGAGTCCTAGTGGAGGGGAGACCTAGTGGAGTCCTAGTGGAGGGGAGTCCTAGTGGAGGGGAGCCCTAGTGGAGGGGAGCCCTAGTGGAGGGGAGCCCTAGTGGAGGGGAGCCCTAGTGGAGCCCTAGTGGATTGGAGTCCTAGTGGAGTGGAGCCATAGTGGAGGGGAGCCCTAGTGGAGCCCTAGTGGATTGGAGTCCTAGTGGAGTGGAGACCTAGTGGAGGGGAGCCCTAGTGGATTGGAGTCCTAGTGGAGTGGAGCCCTAGTGGAGTGGAGCCCTAGTGGAGCCCTAGTGGAGTGGAGCCCTAGTGGAGCCCTATTGGAGTGGAGCCCTAGTGGAGCCCTATTGGAGTGGAGCCCTAGTGGAGGGGAGTCCTAGTGGAGTGGAGCCCTAGTGGAAGGGAGTCCTAGTGGAGTGGATCCATAGTGGAGGGGAGCCCTATTGGAGGGGAGCCCTATTGGAGGG
Organism: Oncorhynchus mykiss; assembly: GCF_013265735.2. Taxonomy (NCBI): domain Eukaryota; kingdom Metazoa; phylum Chordata; class Actinopteri; order Salmoniformes; family Salmonidae; genus Oncorhynchus; species Oncorhynchus mykiss. Next base: position 38,151,153 of record NC_048592.1, read on the forward strand.
GAGCCTTAGTGGAGGGGAGCCCTATTGGAGTGGAGCCCTATTGGAGTGGAGACCTAGTGGAGGGGAGCACTAGTGGAGGGGACCCCTAGTGGAGCCCTATTGGAGTGGAGCCCTAGTGGAGCACTAGTGGAGTGGAGCCCTAGTGGAGCAATAGTGGAGTGGAGCCCTAGTGGAGTGGAGCCCTAGTGGAGTGGGGCCCTAGTGGAGCCCTAGTGGAGTGGAGCCCTAGTGGAGTGGGGCCCTAGTGGAGCCCTAGTGGAGTGGAGCCCTAGTGGAGTGGGGCCCTAGTGGAGCCCTAGTGGAGTGGAGCCCTAGTGGAGTGGAGCCCTAGTGGAGTGGGGCCCTAGTGGAGCCCTAGTGGAGTGGAGCCCTAGTGGAGTGGGGCCCTAGTGGAGCCCTAGTGGAGTGGAGCCCTAGTGGAGTGGAGCCCTAGTGGAGTGGGGCCCTAGTGGAGCCCTAGTGGAGTGGAGCCCTAGTGGAGTGGGGCCCTAGTGGAGCCCTAGTGGAGTGGAGCCCTAGTGGAGTGGAGCCCTAGTGGAGTGGGGCCCTAGTGGAGCCCTAGTGGAGTGGAGCCCTAGTGGAGTGGAGCCCTAGTGAAGCAGGCAATAAAGTGTCAAAAGTAGGCCATTACCACTTAATTTATTAGGCCTTACCCAATCATTGATTTTCAAATGATTATTAAGTTTTAAAATATGTGAGAATAAGGTGGAATTTTCTGACTAAATCAATTGGATGCATGCATGGCGATATAGCTGTTTGCCGACGCAGGCACACATAATCAAGCCGTAAAAAGTGGTAGCAATTAATCTCACCATTTGAATCTCATCATAGCATCCGAAAACCTGTTTTATTTTGTAATGGTAGGATTTGTTCGGAAAGCCAAATTTGTAGCCAACATTAGATGTTGTCGTCTTTACAATAACCACAAGTGGTTTTGCCGCAACGAAGCAACGCAACATCCTTTAATGGAAGAGGTGGGAAACAAACGAAAGTGGCCACACACTTGTTCCCTTCCCCAGATCTGTGCCTCGACACAATCCTGTCTCAGAGTTCTACGGACAATTTCTTCAACCTCATGGCTTGGTTTTTGCTCTGACATGGACTGTCAACTGTGGGACCTTATATAGACAGGTGTGTGCCTTTCCAAATCATGTCCAATCAATTGAATTTGCCACAGGTGGACTCCAGTCAAGTAGTAGAAAACATCTCAAGGATGATCAATGGAAACAGGATGCACCTGAGCTCAATTTCGAGTTTCATAGTAAAGGGTCTGAATACTTATATAACTAAGGTGCATATATATATATATATATATATATATATATATATTTATTTTATTACATTTGCAAAAATGTCAAATTCGGGATTTGCGTGTAGTTTGATGAGAAAAATATATATAATTAATCAATTTTAAAATAAGGCTGCAAAGTAACAAAATGTGGAAAAAGGGAAGGGGTTCAAATACAGTAAAATGCACTGTATTCTACTGTATCTACTCTATTCTACTGTATTCTACTGTATTCTTCTTTATCTACTCTATTTTACTGTATTCTACTGTATTCTACTGTATTCTTCTGTATCTACTCTATTCTACTCTATTCTACTGTATCTACTGTATTCTACTGTAATCTACTGTATCTACTCTATTCTACTGTATTCTACTGTATTCTACTCTATTCTACTGTATTCTACAGTATCTACTCTATTCTACTGTATTCTATTGTATCTACTCTATTCTACTGTATTCTACTGTATCTACTGTATTCAACTGTATTCTTCTGTATCTACTGTATTCTACTGTATTCTACTGTATCTACTGTATTCTACTGTATCTACTGTATTCTACTGTATTCTAGTCAATGCTACTCCGACATTGCTCATCCTAATATTTATATATTTCTTATTCCATTCTTTTACTTTTAGATTTGTGTGTATTGTTGTGAATTGTTAGACTCTACTGCGCTGTTGGAGCTAGGAACACAAGCATTTAGTTAGATATTACTGTTGGAGCTAGGAACACAAGCATTTAGTTAGATGTTACTGTTGGAGCTAGGAACACAAGCACATAGTTAGATATTACTGTTGGAGCTAGGAACACAAGCATTTAGTTAGATATTACTGTTGGAGCTAGGAACACAAGCATTTAGTTAGATATTACTGTTGGAGCTAGGAACACAAGCATTTAGTTAGATATTACTGTTGGAGCTAGGAACACAAGCATTTAGTTAGATATTACTGTTGGAGCTAGGAACACAAGCATTTAGTTAGATATTACTGTTGGAGCTAGGAACACAAGCATTTAGTTAGATATTACTGTTGGAGCTAGGAACACAAGCACATAGTTAGATATTACTGTTGGAGCTAGGAACACAAGCATTTAGTTAGATATTACTGTTGGAGCTAGGAACACAAGCATTTAGTTAGATATTACTGTTGGAGCTAGGAACACAAGCATTTAGTTAGATGTTACTGTTGGAGCTAGGAACACAAGCATTTAGTTAGATATTACTGTTGGAGCTAGGAACACAAGCATTTAGTTAGATATTACTGTTGGAGCTAGGAACACAAGCATTTAGTTAGATATTACTGTTGGAGCTAGGAACACAAGCATTTAGTTAGATATTACTGTTGGAGCTAGGAACACAAGCATTTAGTTAGATATTACTGTTGGAGCTAGGAACACAAGCATTTAGTTAGATGTTACTGTTGGAGCTAGGAACACAAGCATTTAGTTAGATATTACTGTTGGAGCTAGGAACACAAGCATTTAGTTAGATATTACTGTTGGAGCTAGGAACACAAGCATTTAGTTAGATGTTACTGTTGGAGCTAGGAACACAAGCATTTAGTTAGATATTACTGTTGGAGCTAGGAACACAAGCATTTAGTTAGATACTACTGTTGGAGCTAGGAACACAAAAGTTTAGTTAGATATTACTGTTGGAGCTAGGAACACAAGCATTTAGTTAGATATTACTGTTGGAGCTAGGAACACAAGCATTTAGTTAGATATTACTGTTGGAGCTAGGAACACAAGCACATAGTTAGATATTACTGTTGGAGCTAGGAACACAAGCATTTAGTTAGATATTACTGTTGGAGCTAGGAACACAAGCATTTAGTTAGATATTACTGTTGGCGCTAGGAACACAAGCACATAGTTAGATATTACTGTTGGAGCTAGGAACACAAGCATTTAGTTAGATACTACTGTTGGAGCTAGGAACACAAAAGTTTAGTTAGATATTACTGTTGGAGCTAGGAACACAAGCATTTAGTTAGATATTACTGTTGGAGCTAGGAACACAAGCACATAGTTAGATATTACTGTTGGAGCTAGGAACACAAGCATTTAGTTAGATGTTACTGTTGGAGCTAGGAACACAAGCATTTAGTTAGATATTACTGTTGGAGCTAGGAACACAAGCGTTTAGTTAGATATTACTGTTGGAGCTAGGAACACAAGCATTTAGTTAGATATTACTGTTGGAGCTAGGAACACAAGCATTTAGTTAGATATTACTGTTGGAGCTAGGAACACAAGCACATAGTTAGATATTACTGTTGGAGCTAGGAACACAAGCATTTAGTTAGATATTACTGTTGGAGCTAGGAACACAAGCATTTAGTTAGATATTACTGTTGGAGCTAGGAACACAAGCATTTAGTTAGATGTTACTGTTGGAGCTAGGAACACAAGCATTTAGTTAGATATTACTGTTGGAGCTAGGAACACAAGCATTTAGTTAGATATTACTGTTGGAGCTAGGAACACAAGCATTTAGTTAGATATTACTGTTGGAGCTAGGAACACAAGCATTTAGTTAGATATTACTGTTGGAGCTAGGAACACAAGCACATAGTTAGATATTACTGTTGGAGCTAGGAACACAAGCATTTAGTTAGATATTACTGTTGGAGCTAGGAACACAAGCATTTAGTTAGATATTACTGTTGGAGCTAGGAACACAAGCATTTCACTACAACCCGCAATAACATCTGATAAATATGTGTCTGTGACCAATAACATCTGATAAATATGTGTCTGTGACCAATAACATCTGATAAATATGTGTCTGTGACCAATAACATCTGATAAATACGTGTCTCTGACCAATAACATCTGATAAATATGTGTCTGTGACCAATAACATCTGATAAATATGTGTCTGTGACCAATAACATCTGCTCAGTATGTGACCAATAGCATTTGATTTGATTTGGAAAAACTGCACTAGTCCTCATAAGAAAAGTACTGATCCCATTATTAATCTTGTGTATATCTGTATGGTTGTTGTTTTTAATGTTGTAACCTTGACTTCAGTACACATTTCCCAATTGGGTCAATAAATATATTGATTGATCATTCCTTCTGTGTTCGTATCTGAGGCCCTACTCGCTCTCTATGGAAATACATATATATTAAAATACGTATTCATTTCTTACGTCATGGCGTTTTTATTGCTATAATCTAACTGATTTCGGTGCACATAATGTCGATGAATATTATTATATATTTTTTACATTCAATCTAATTAACCTGTCACCCCTTCTGCTCCAGCATTATTTAAACACCTGTAACTAACTGAACAACTTCCTTAACACTAGGGCTCCCCTCCACTAGGGCTCCCCTCCACTAAGGCTCCCCTCCACTAAGGCTCACCTCCACTAGGGCTCCCCTCCACTAGGGCTCCCCTCCACTAGGGCTCCCCTCCACTAGGACTCCACTAGGGCTCCCCTCCACTAGGGCTCCCCTCCACTAGGGCTCCACTCCACTAAGGCTCCCCTCCACTAGGGCTCCACTAGGACTCCATTCCACTAGGGCTCCACTCCACTAGGGCTCCTTAACTAATGATGACGAAGGCTCCCCTCCACTAGGGCTCGTTAACTAATCGTGATCAAGGCTCCCCTCCACAAGGGCTCGTTAACTAATCATGACGAAGGCTCCACTCCAGTGGGGCTCCCCTTCACTAGTGCTCCACTAGGACTCCAGTCCACTAAGGCTCCTTAACTAATGAGGACGAAGGCTCACCTCCACTAAGGTTCCCCTCCAGTAGGGTTCCCCTCCACTAAGGCTCCCCTACACTAAGACTCCACTCCACTAGGGCTCCCCTCCAATAGGGCTCCTTAACTAATGATGACGAAGGCTCCCCTCCACTAGGGCTTCTTAACTAATAATGACGAAGGCTCCCCTCCACTAGGGCTCCACTAGGGCTCCCCTCCACTAGGGCTCATTAACTAATCATGGCTAAGGTTCCTATCCACTAGGGCTCCCCTCCACTAGGGCTCCACTAGGGCTCCCCTCCACTAGGGCTCCACTAGGGCTCCACTCCACTAGGGCTCCCCTCCACTAGGGCTCCACTAGGACTCCACTGCACTAAGGCTCCTTAACTAATGATGACGAAGGCTCCCCTCCACTAGGGCTCCACTCCACTAGGGCTCCCCTCCACTAGAGCTCTACTAGGACTACACTCCACTAAGGCTCCCCTCCACTAAGGCTCCCCTTCACTAGGGCTCCCCTCCACTAGGGCTCCCCTCCACTAGGGCTCCACTAGGGCTCCACTCCACTTGGGCTCCCCTCCACTAGGGATGCACTAGGACTCCAATCGACTAAGGCTCCTTAACTAATGATGACGAAGGCTCCACGCCACTTGGGCTCCCCTACACTAGGGCTCCCCTCCACTAAGGCTCCCCTCCACTAAGGCTCCACTCCACTAGGGCTCCCCTCCACTAGGGCTCCCCTCCACTAGGGCTCCCCTCCACTAGGGCTCCCCTCCACTAAGGCTCCCCTCCACTAGGTCTCCTTAACTAATGATGACGAAGGCTCCCCTCCACTAGGGCTCCCCTCCACTAAGGCTCCCCTCCACTAGGGCTCCCCTCCACTAAGGCTCCCCTCCACTAGGGCTCCCCTCCACTAGGGCTCCACTCCATTAAGGCTCCCCTCCACTAAGGCTCCCCTCCACTAGGGCTCCCCTCCACTAGGTATCCCATCCACTAAGGCTCCCCTCCACTAGGGCTCCCTTCCACTAGGGCTCCTTAACTAATCATGACTAAGGTTCCCCTCCACTAGGGCTCCCCTCCACTAGGGCTCCTTAACTAATCATGACTAGGGCACCAACTTACTGTTAGTGTTAAGCTTTTAGTCCTTTTGTTACAGCATGTCCCCGAACTGCAATTCAACATATTGTAGGCCTAACTGAACGAACAACAGAGAAAATATGAAAGTTAATTAAAATAGAGTTTGAGGATGGCCTCGATCGTCTACTAGGGATGATGCCAGGATGCCAGATGCCGAGATATAACAGGTATCCCTTGTCTTTGATGTTGCTTTGCTTTGATGTTGGCAGCTAATTTGAAATATTGTCAGTAAAATGTAAATATAGTCAGTAAATCGTTCCACATAAACTGGCTCGGTAGTTAGCAGACAGACAAAAATACTGGGCAGATACACTACAGTATATTTACAAATTCACCGTGGCTGATTGATAGTTTGAGGAGGAGTGACGCATCGTAAATGACCTGGTAAAACAGCAAAATGAGCTAAAAACGGAAACATCTGCTAACTACTTTAATCATTGAATTATATCCAAATTCTTAGGCAGCTGCCAAGAAAAAAATGGCCCTGTATTTACTAGAAAATGTAGTTTCCAAACAACGTAGGGGGTAAGCAATAATTTAAACATCACAGATATGAATTCCCACTGTGCCCGTGATGAAGTTAACTACATTACTTTAGTTGGCTGCTTTGAGCAAAACTTGTATGTAATATAGCCTGGTGTGTGTGTGTGTGTGTGTGTGTGTGTGAAACTATGTGAAATATCTTTGGACCTCTGACCTCTGACCTCTGGTATCCCTGAAAACAGGTACTGAGGCATGACGACAACGCTGATCCAGTTCTTTTTTTCTATTGGAATAAAACGTCTAGGTAAGAACAAAAACAAATTTGTTTGCAAAAACTATTTACAAGATATTTACAAATGTTCACTGTTGCACTACTGACTTTGGGAGCATGTGGTCCTTGATAAACTCCTCTAGTCCAGCAATATGAGTCTGCCAGAGGTCGTCACACTGGATGGGGTTGACGATGGAGGACTTGGTGGTCCACACAATGAAGAAGCAAGTGTCGCTTCAAGTGATGTAGAACTGAACCTGGAGTCAGTAAGGATGGTTTTCCTCCTCCTGGATATATACTGAACAAAAATATAAACGCAACATGTAAAGTGTTGGTCCCATGTTTCATGAGCTGAAATAAAAAATCCCAGAAATGTTCCATAGGCACAAAAAGCTTATTTCTCTCAACTGTTTTGCACAAATTTGTTTTCATCCCTGTTAGTGAGCATTTCCTCTTTGCCAAGATAATCCATCCACTTGACACGTGTGGCATATCAAGAAGCTGATTAAACAGCATGAGCATTACACAGGTGCACCTTGTGCTGGGAACAATAAAAGGCCACTCAGAAAATGTGCAGTTCTGTCACACAACACAAAGCCACAGATGTCTAAAGTTTTGAGCGCGCGTGAAATTGGCATGCTGACTGCAGGGATGTCCGCTAGAGCTGTTGCCAGTGAATTGATTGTTCATTTCTCTACCATAAGCCGTCTCCAAAGTCACTTTAGAGAATTTGGCAGTACTTCCAACCGACCTCACAACCGCATACCACGTGTAACCACGCTATCCCAGGACCTCCACATCCGGCTTCTTCGCCTGCGGGATGGTCTGAGACCAACCACCCGGACAGCTGATGAAACTGTGTGTTTGCATAACTAAAGAATGTCTGCACAAACTGTCAGAAACCGTCTCAGGGAAGCTCATCTGAGTGCTCGTCCTCCTCACCAGGGTCTTGACCTGACTGCAGTTTGGCATTGTAATCGACTTCAGTGGGCACATGTTGACCTTCAATGCCACTAGCATGTTGGAGAGGTGTGTGCTTCATGGATGAACTGTGCCCGGGCAGATTGCAGTCTTGTGGGCGAACGGATTGCTGATGTCAAGGGTGTTAACAGAGTGGCCCGTGGTGGCGGTGGGGTTATGGTACGGGCAGGCATAAGCTACGGTGAACGAACACAATTGCAGTGACGAGATCCTGAGGCCCATTGTTGTCCCATTCATCCACCGCCATCGTCTCATGTTTCAATTTGATAATGAAATACCCCATGTCGCAAGGATCTAGACACAATTGTGTCCAAGTTCTTCCGTGTCACACATTGAGCACGTTTGGGATGCTCCGGATTGATGTGTACAACAGCGTGTTCCAGTTCTCGCCAAAACCAGCAACTTTGCACAGCCATTGAAAAGGAGTGGGAGAACATTCCGCAGGCCACAATCCACAGCCTGATTAGCACTGTGCAACGGAGATGTGCCGTGACCAACAGATGTATATCTGCATTTGCAATCATGTGAAATCCATAGATTAGGGCCTAATGAATACATTTCAATTGATTGATTTTCCTTATTTAAACTGTAACCCAGTGAAATCTTTGAAATTGTTGCATGGTTGCCTTTATATTTTTGTTCAGCGTAGAAATCCTTCGCCTTCACTGCCCCCTCTATGGTAAGGTCCCTTGCACCATAGGGAGACTTGACCTCCACCACTGATGTGGTGCCCACCAGACCATCTGGTGATAAACCCAGGATACCAGACCACGTGACCCAAAGCCCCAGATTCCTGCACATCCATCTCTGTAGCCATTTAAATGCCTAGATGCACTCCTCTTCGTTATCTCTGCCCCTACTTTACAGACAACGCCTTTAGCCAAACGACCTTGATCCGAGGACACCATTTTTGTTTCCCAGAGACAGAACAAATCGCTTGACCACTGCTCCAAAATTGCCCACCACCCTCTCCTCGTGGTGTGCCAGTTGAGGGTTGGTGCGCTGTCCAACTGTTGCCTGTCGTATAGCCTCCTGCTGCTCCACTGACTGCGTCATGCCATCCAGGATGCCACAGGTGTCCTTGTTTTTTTTTTTTTTAACAATGTCCGGTGTTATTATGTGTATGTGAATAACTCATGTCGGAGAGTTTGATGAGCATAATCCTTCACTCAGGTAATAAAATGTTACAGATCACGAGATCCTAATCAGACACTGATAATGCACCTGTTTATATATCCTACCCACTTGGGAGCCAAGCACACCCACTGGGGAGCCAGGTCCAGCCTAATCAGAATGAGTTTTTCCCCACAAAAGGGCCTTATTAGAGACAAAAATACTTCTCAGCACTACACCCCCTGGGCTGGTTACACTTAGTCTGCGGTTGTGAGGCCGGTTGGACATACTGCCAAATTCTCTAAAATGAAGTTGGAGGCAGCTTATGATAGAGAAATGAACAGTCAATTGTAGGTCAACACCTCTGGTGGACATTCATGCAGTCACCATGCTAATTGCTCCTTCACAACTTTAGACATCGTGTTGTGTGATAAAACTGCAATTTTTTTAGAGTGGCCTTCTATTGTCCCCAGGTCTGATAGAGATAACTCTGGACATGTCACATGGCGGTAAAAAGCTACAATAGGGAGCAATTCAGGCTGTGCATCAGCAATGCATTGTGGGTTGTCGGGGGTGTTTTTTAAAAGTTTTTTTTGACTCATTTAGATCTGACATTGTGTTTGAGTCGCTGGCATCAGGGTCATGCAGAGACTGCAAAGTGGGGGAGAGATGTGTGTGTGTGTGTGTGTGTGTGTGTGTGTGTGTGTGTGTGTGTGTGTGTGTGTGTGTGTGTGTGTGTGTGTGTGTGTGTGTGTGTGTGCAAAATGGTTCACTACAACAAGGGAGGGAGGTCTGTGTTGTTACTGCCTAGATCTGTCCAGAGAGGGGGACCTACAGCCTAGATCTGTCCCCAACCAAGGAGGACCTACAGCCTAGATCTGTCCCCAACCAAGGAGGACCTACAGCCTAGATCTGTCCCCAACCAAGGAGGACCTACAGCCTAGATCTGTCCCCAACCAAGGAGGACCTACAGCCTATATCTGTCCCCAACCAAGGAGTGCCTACAGCCTTGATCTGTCCCTAACCAAGGAGGACCTACACCCTAGATCTGTCCTCAACCAAGGAGGACCTACAGCCTAGATCTGTCCCCAACCAAGGAGGACCTACAGCCTAGATCTGTCCCCAACCAAGGAGGACCTACAGCCTAGATCTGTCCCCAACCAAGGAGGACCTACAGCCTAGATCTATCCCCAACCAAGGAGGACCTACAGCCTAGATCTGTCCCCAACCAAGGAGGACCTACAGCCTATATCTGTCCCCAACCAAGGAGTGCCTACAGCCTTGATCTGTCCCCAACCAAGGAGGACCTACAGCCTAGATCTGTCCCCAACCAAGGAGGGCCTACAGCCTATATCTGTCCCCAACCAAGGAGGGCCTACAGCCTAGATCTGTCCCCAACCAAGGAGGGCCTACAGCCTAGATCTGTCCCCAACCAAAGAGGGCCTACAGCCTAGATCTGTCCCCAACCAAGGAGGGCCTACAGCCTAGATCTGTCCCCAAACAAGGAGGGCCTACAGCAGCACCTAGATCTTCTGCACAGATTCGGTCAGACCTGAGACCTGACAGCAAATCTCAGTAAGACCAAACCCTGACAGTAAATTTCACCAAAAACTCGCTCTTTCAGAAACAGACAGGTTATTTTTTTCTTTTTTATAGTGGCAGACATCTAGTAGCTTCATAGGGGATTTGGTCACCTTTACCTGGGTTAAAAAGAAGAAACACCTCCCCTATTGATGCTGTTGACCCGGATCACTGGTTGCTGCGGAAAAGGAGGAGGTCAAAAGGAGGAGGTGAGTGCAACCGATGTGAAATGGCTAGCTTGTTAGCGGTGGTGCGTGCTAATAGCGTTTCAATCGGTGACGTCACTCGCTCTGAGACCTTGAAGTAGTTGTTCCCCTTGCTCTGCAAGGGACAAGGCTTTTGTGGAGTGACGGGTAACGGTGTCTGTTGTCTATGTGTGCAGAGGGTCTCTGGTTTGAGGCCAGGTAGGGGCGAGGAGAGGGACAGAAGCTATACTGTTACATAATACATTACACTATTCTGTTACTGTTACTCCCCACGGTGGCAATATGTTTATTGTCTTTTACATTGATAAAAGAGAGTACTCCTTCGTCATTGTCCGTTGGGGAGCCTAGTGGTGAGAGTGTTGGACTAGTAACCGGAAGGTTGCAAGTTCAAACCCCCGAGCTGACAAGGTACAAATCTGTTGCTCTTCCCCTGAACAAGCAGTTCCTAGGCTGTCATTGAAAATAAGAATTTGTTCTTAACTGACTTGCCTAGTTAAATAAAGGTAAATTAAAATAATGTGACTAATAGGATTTGATTATGTGTCCTGCCCACATCATCCAGGTGACATTTCCAGGTGTCCCCCATGTGCTCTATGCTCTCCTGAACTGGTTCCTTCCATACTTTTGTCCCTTTACTTCCAATTGACCTTCTGCTGATATGCCCTATGCATGTGCATAGACTTCATGCGGCATCCCTGGTCACCAAAAGAGCACTCTGACACCTTGGCCTTGTTTTAGAACAGGAAGTGGGTTTTTTGCATGTTGGTCATAGTCATAGACTTGTCCTGACGTGCACGTTTGTGTGTCTGAATGATCTTTTGGTGCGAGGAGCATAGGAGTTGTTGGCAACAGACAGCGAGTGCATCTAGACATTAAGCGCTGTAAAGGACTATGGGAGTATTTCTCCATGCCACACATCTGTGCCTTCCTGTATAGCCTTTGTGATGAGAGTCTTTGCTATTTTCACTGCTGACTCAGCCATACCATTACTCTGAATGTGTGAGGGTGAGGAGGTCACTTGATGGAACTCCCAGGCTTTTGCAAACATAGCAAAGTCTTGACTAATGATCTTTTGGTGCGAGGAGCATAGGAGTTGTTGGCAACAGACAGCGAGTGCATCTAGACATTAAGCGCTGTAAAGGACTATGGGAGTATTTCTCCATGCCACACATCTGTGCCTTCCTTCCAGGCTTTTGCAAACACAGCAAAGTCTTGACTCGTGAACTTGGGCCCATTATATGTAACTACACCAATGTCAGGTATATCTGCTAAACTGCTGCTTACAACAGTCGATGATGAAAGCCGCTGTTGTGTCAATCACTTTCTCCACACTCCCAAAAATTCTGAATAGTAATCCACTATAATGAGGAAAGGAAAGTTAATTTACAGTGAACAGATCAGTTCCCCCTTTAGACCAAGGACATGCAAGTATGTCAAATGGCTGCAGTGTTTCCTTTTGCTGCTTAGGTCGATTAGCGTTACATATGCTGCACACGGTCACAAAATGTTTCATTTCTGGGGTGCATGTTGGTCCAGAATACTGAGTCTCTGGCTTTCCTGAGACTGGCTTCGACCACTGAGTGCCCTGCATGTGTACGAGAGGGAATCATCGTTTCTGTTACTACCACTGCTGTTCTTCAAATGATTAACTGTTTATAATTACGTGATTAAATGAATCAGGTAATTATTAATTCGTTAACCTGGGGCACCATGGGAGAGTTTGGGCTTTGTTGAGTTTCTATTTCCCAAATTATCTCAAAGAATATCAGAATATCAATTTTACAACAGTTGCTAATTAATTAATTTCCTCTACAGTCTAAATTTTGTAGGTTGCATAAGAGTCTCACTAAATAAGTAATGATAATATAAGATACACATACACACAGTCTGGGCTATTGATTAGAACTTAGTACGATGACAACAGGTCCATAGCAGACCAACACAATATGACAAGTGTTACACAAGATTTCAAGAGAGAGAGAGAAGCATGAGATAATAGCACACTGGGGGTACATTTGTAAACTATGCTTAGTTTAACAACGAACTGCAGCTCTTATGGGTTCAGAATATAATGATGTAATTACGTGTCGAAGGTCTCCAATGGGGTCTCTCCGAGTTCTGACTTCTCCTCTGATGGCAACACTTTTGTTGTAACTCTCTGATTGTCCACACAATGTCAGTGTCCTCTCTCTTAGAGTCTGTTTCCTCGCCCTTGTTCTAAAAGAGGGGTCTTCTGAGGACGGCTAATCAGCCAAATAGGTGGTTCCAGCGTGGGAATGAAAAAGGTGTAGACACACGATTCCTTGGAGAGAATAATCGGGTGATCCTGCTTGAACTCACCCTCTTAGACACAGCTACTCATCCGTAGCATAGATTGTTAAAAGCTTCCTTCGTCTTCTTCAACCTCGTGTTGCGTTTTTGGGTTTACAACTAATTGGACCTTGGCGGCAGCTTGTGGTCACTTAGTTATGATGTTAATTGTTAACTCACATGTTTTATACCCTTGGGTCAGAAATGGGAGTTTCCACCTTTAGGGCAAGTTCTCTGAGTGTACCTAGTTACGAGACTGGAAGTCTGGATTTTACTCAGATCCAATTTAGACAACTAACTAACTAACTTACAAAAATATTTTCTTTGATTTGGACATTTTCCACACAACGTCACGTCACGTTCTGACCTTAGTTCTTTTATTATGTCTTTGAGTCAGTATGGTCAGGGTGTGTGTTGGGTGGGTTGTCTATGTTCTTTTTTCTATAATTGGGATTTTCTGTGTTCGGCCTGGTATGGTTCTCAATCAGAGGCAGCTGTCAATCGTTGTAATACTGTTTGGCAATAATCACATTGTTATGTTTGGAGGAAAAAGGGGGAGGCTTGCTAGCTGAAGAACACCATCCCAACCGTGAAGCAGGGGGTGGCAGCATCATGTTGTGGGGGTGCTTTGCTGCAGGAGGGACTGGTGCACTTCACAAAATAGATGGCTTCATGAGGAAGGGAAATTATATAGATATATTTAAGTAACATCTCAAGACATCAGTCAGGAAGTTAAAACTTGGTCGCAATTGGGTCTTCTAAATGAACAATGACCCCAAGCATACTTCCGAAAGTTGTTGCAAAATGGCTTAATGATAACAAAGTCAAGGTACTGGAGTGGCCATCACAAAGCCCTGACCTCAATCCTATAGAACATTTGTGGGCAGAAAGGAAAAAGCATGTGCAAGCAAGGAGGCCTACAAACCTGACTCAGTTACACCAGCTCTGTCAGGAGGAATGGGCCAATATTTGTGAAATACTGAATTTAAATGTATTTGGCTAAGGTGTATGTAAACTTCCGACTTCAACTGTACTGGTGCGGTTGGCTTCCAGGTTAAGCGAGGCTTGGTTGGGTTGTGTTTCGGAGGACGCACGGCTCTCGACCTTTACCTCTGCCGAGTACCATAGGGGAGTTGAGGCGATGAGACAAGACTGTAACTACCAATTGGATACCACAAAATTGGGGAGAAAAAGGGTAAAATATATATATGTATTTTATTTAAAAAGTACTAATTGCTCAGCAATAGGAATCAGTGTTTAGCAACTTTAAAAAAACATGAACTTCAACCACGCTGCATTTTGGTCCGCCTCTCCTACCCAGGAAGAAACCCGTTACAGAACCACTCACCAAAACAGGACCAAGCGGCGTGGTAAGGAGCAACAGCAACAGCGGTGCAAAGAGGAATGGACATGGGAGGACGAATTGTACGGTAAAGGACCCTGGGCACAGCCAGGAGATTATCGCCGCCCCAAAGAAGAGCTGTAGGCGGCGAAGGCGGAGAGACGCTGGTATGAGGAGGCAGCACGGCGGCGTGGATGGAATCCAGGTAGGAGACCTGCACCAACTTCCTGTGCTTACCGGAGGGCGAGAGAGACCGGGCAGGCACCGTGTTATGCTGCGTATGGTGTTCCCAGTGCAGTTGCATAGCCCGGTGCGGTACATACCAGCTCCGCGTATCGGCCGGGCACCAGCCTTACGCATGGTGTCCCCGGTTCGCCAGCACAGCCCAGTGCGGGCTATTCCACCTCGTCGCACTGGCAGGGAGCAACTGGGAGCATTCAACCAGGTAAGGTTGGGCAGGCTCGGTGCTCAAGAGCTCCAGTGCGCCTGCACTGTCCGGTCTATCCGGTACCACCTCCACGCACCAGCCCTCCGGTGGCAGCCCCCCCGCACCAGGCTGTCTCTCCGTCTCATCCCTACAGGTGCTCCCGCCTGTCCAGTGCTGCCGGAGCCTTCCTCCTCTCCAGCGCTGCCGGAGTCTCCCGCCTGTCCAGCGCTGCCAGAGCCTTCCTCCTCTCCAGCGCTGCCGGAGTCTTCAAATCAAATCAAATCAAATTTATTTGTCACATACACATGGTTAGCAGATGTTAATGCGAGTGTAGCGAAATGCTTGTGCTTCTAGTTCCGACAATGCAGTAATAACCAACAAGTAATCTAACTAACAATTCCAAAACTACTGTCTTGTACACAGTGTGAGGGGATAAAGAATATGTACATAAGGATATATGAATGAGTGATGGTACAGAGCAGCATAGGCAAGATACAGTAGATGGTATCGAGTACAGTATATACATATGAGATGAGTATGTAAACAAAGTGGCATAGTTAAAGTGGCTAGTGATACATGTATTACATAAGGATACAGTCGATGATATAGAGTACAGTATATACGTATGCATATGAGATGAATAATGTAGGGTAAGTAACATTATAGGTAGCATTGTTTAAAGTGGCTAGTGATATATTTACATCATTTCCCATCAATTCCCATTATTAAAGTGGCTGGAGTTGAGTCAGTGTCAGTGTGTTGGCAGCAGCCACTCAATGTTAGTGGTGGCTGTTTAACAGTCTGATGGCCTTGAGATAGAAGCTGTTTTTCAGTCTCTCGGTCCCAGCTTTGATGCACCTGTACTGACCTCGCCTTCTGGATGATAGCGGGGTGAACAGGCAGTGGCTCGGGTGGTTGATGTCCTTGATGATCTTTATGGCCTTCCTGTGACATCGGGTGGTGTAGGTGTCCTGGAGGGCAGGTAGTTTGCCCCCGGTGATGCGTTGTGCAGACCTCACCACCCTCTGGAGAGCCTTACGGTTGAGGGCGGAGCAGTTGCCGTACCAGGCGGTGATACAGCCCGCCAGGATGCTCTCGATTGTGCATCTGTAGAAGTTTGTGAGTGCTTTTGGTGACAAGCCAAATTTCTTCAGCCTCCTGAGGTTGAAGAGGCGCTGCTGCGCCTTCTTCACAATGCTGTCTGTGTGAGTGGACCAATTCAGTTTGTCTGTGATGTGTATGCCGAGGTACTTAAAACTTGCTACCCTCTCCACTACTGTTCCATCGATGTGGATAGGGGGGTGTTCCCTCTGCTGTTTCCTGAAGTCCACAATCATCTCCTTAGTTTTGTTGACGTTGAGTGTGAGGTTATTTTCCTGACACCACACTCCGAGGGCCCTCACCTCCTCCCTGTAGGCCGTCTCGTCGTTGTTGGTAATCAAGCCTACCACTGTTGTGTCGTCCGCAAACTTGATGATTGAGTTGGAGGCGTGCATGGCCACGCAGTCGTGGGTGAACAGGGAGTACAGGAGAGGGCTCAGAACGCACCCTTGTGGGGCCCCAGTGTTGAGGATCAGCGGGGAGGAGATGTTGTTGCCTACCCTCACCACCTGGGGGCGGCCCGTCAGGAAGTCCAGTACCCAGTTGCACAGGGCGGGGTCGAGACCCAGGGTCTCGAGCTTGATGACGAGCTTGGAGGGTACTATGGTGTTGAATGCCGAACTGTAGTCAATGAACAGCATTCTCACATAGGTATTCCTCTTGTCCAGATGGGTTAGGGCAGTGTGCAGTGTGGTTGAGATTGCATCGTCTGTGGACCTATTTGGGCGGTAAGCAAATTGGAGTAGGGTCTAGAGTGTCAGGTAGGGTGGAGGTGATATGGTCCTTGACTAGTCTCTCAAAGCACTTCATGATGACGGAAGTGAGTGCTACGGGGCGGTAGTCGTTTAGCTCAGTTACCTTAGCTTTCTTGGGAACAGGAACAATGGTGGCCCTCTTGAAGCATGTGGGAACAGCAGACTGGTATAGGGATTGATTGAATATGTCCGTAAACACACCGGCCAGCTGGTCTGCGCATGCTCTGAGGGCGCGGCTGGGGATGCCGTCTGGGCCTGCAGCCTTGCGAGGGTTAACACGTTTAAATGTCTTACTCACCTCGGCTGCAGTGAAGGAGAGACCGCATGTTTTCGTTGCAGGCCGTGTCAGTGGCACTGTATTGTCCTCAAAGCGGGCAAAAAAGTTATTTAGTCTGCCTGGGAGCAGGACATCCTGGTCCGTGACTGGGCTGGATTTCTTCCTGTAGTCCGTGATTGACTGTAGACCCTGCCACATGCCTCTTGTGTCTGAGCCGTTGAATTGAGATTCTACTTTGTCTCTGTACTGACGCTTAGCTTGTTTGATAGCCTTGCGGAGGGAATAGCTGCACTGTTTGTATTCGGTCATGTTACCAGACACCTTGCCCTGATTAAAAGCAGTGGTTCGCGCTTTCAGTTTCACGCGAATGCTGCCATCAATCCATGGTTTCTGGTTAGGGAATGTTTTAATCGTTGCTATTGGAACGACATCTTCAACGCACGTTCTAATGAACTCACACACCGAATCAGCGTATTCGTCAATGTTGTTGTCTGACGCAATACGAAACATGTCCCAGTCCACGTGGTGGAAGCAGTCTTGGAGTGTGGAGTCAGCTTGGTCGGACCAGCGTTGGACAGACCTCAGCGTGGGAGCCTCTTGTTTTAGTTTCTGTCTGTAGGCAGGGATCAACAAAATGGAGTCGTGGTCAGCTTTTCCGAAAGGGGGGCGGGGCAGGGCCTTATATGCGTAGCGGAAGTTAGAGTAACAATGATCCAAGGTCTTTCCACCCCTGGTTGCGCAATCGATATGCTGATAAAATTTAGGGAGTCTTGTTTTCAGATTAGCCTTGTTAAAATCCCCAGCTACAATGAATGCAGCCTCCGGATGAATGGTTTCCAGTTTGCAAAGAGTTAAATAAAGTTCGTTCAGAGCCATCGATGTGTCTGCTTGGGGGGGGATATATACGGCTGTGATTATAATCGAAGAGAATTCTCTTGGTAGATAATGCGGTCTACATTTGATTGTGAGGAATTCTAAATCAGGTGAACAGAAGGATTTGAGTTCCTGTATGTTTCTTTCATCACACCATGTCGCGTTAGTCATAAGGCATACGCCCCCGCCTGTCCAGCGTTATCAGAGCCTTCCTCCTCTCCAGCGCTGCCGGAGTCTCCAGTCTGCCCAGCGCCATCAGAGTCTCCCATCTGTCCTGAGCCGCCAGAGCCGCCAGTCTGCAAGGAGCCGCCAGTGCCGCCAGTCTGCAAGGAGCTGCCAATGCCGCCAGTCTGCAAGGAGCCGCTAGTGCCGCCAGTCAGCCGGGATCTGCCAGAGCCGCCAGTCAGCCGGAATCTGCCAGAGCCGCCAGTCAGCCGGGGTCTGCCAGAGTCGTCAGCCAGTGCGGAGCTTCCCCTCTGTCCCGAGCTTCCCCTCTGTCCCGAGCTGCCCCTGTGTCCCGAGCTGCCCCTCAGTCCAGTGGGGTCATGTAGAAGGGTCGCCGTGGTTAGGAGGCCATGGAGGCGGACAATGAAGCGGACTAAGACTAGGGTGAAGTGGGGGCCACGTCCAGCACCAGAGCCACCACCGCGGACAGATGCCCACCATGTCCGCACCTTGGGGGGGTGGGGGATACTGTCACACCCTGACCATAGTTTGCTTTGTATGTTTCTATGTTTTGTTTGGTCAGGGTGTGATCTGAGTGGGCATTCTATGTTGTGTGTCTAGTTTGTCTATTTCTATGTTTGGCCTGATATGGTTCTCAATCTGAGGCAGGTGTTAGTCATGGTCTCTGATTGGGAACCATATTTAGGTAGCCTGTTTTGTGTTGGGTTTTGGTGGGTGGTTGTTTCCTGTCTTTGTGTTTCTGGCACCAGATAGGGCTGTTTTGGGTTTTCCACGTTTGTTGTTTTGTATTGTGTTCATGTTTAGTTTTCTTATAAAAAAACATGAACTTCAACCACGCTGCATTTTGGTCCTCCTCTCCTTCCCAGGAAGAATCGCGTTACAATTTGAATGAATATAGCTAATGCCCCTCCCCATTATCCATAATTTGTCAACATCTGTAACAAATTGTCCAGGAAATGCTCACAGGTACCCTAGTTTATAGAAACACTCATACACTGTAGAATAATTTGTATTCGTAGTATTTGTTGTATTTGAAGTGAGATGTCAACATTCAACGGTAATAACTCGGTAGAGTTACTCTATTTAGAGTTGATCAGAGGTATGTCGTCCAGACAGACTCTGACAGACATCCATTCATGAAATATAGAGTTTAAATAATACAAATTGTATATTGTAGTGATTTTTTTATTTGCTGGTCAGGAAAAAACAACTCCTGGCCACACTTATAATGTTAATCACACAATGTCTACGTCCCAAATTAACTCTATTCCCTATATAGTGCACAACATTTGCTTCAGATGTGGTCCCTGGTCAAATGTAGTGCACTAAATAGGGAATCGGGTGCCTTTTGGGACGTATCTGTTCTCCCTCAGTGAGAGAGGTCAAATCAAGGAGAGGCCTAAATCAAATCAAATCAATTATTTGTATTTATCACATGCGCCGAATACAACAGGTATTTTACTTACAAGCCCCTTAACTGACAAAGCAGTTCAAATCAAATCAAATGTTATTGGTCACACATACACATGGTTAGCAGAGATGTTAATGCGAGTGTAGCGAAATGCTTATGCTTCCTCAAGTCTACAAGTCTACAAAAACAACTCTCTCACAGCCAGACCCTGCAGTGTGATCAGAAGTGTGTCAGTCAGCCAGACAGACTCCATCTCTGACCTTGAGAGACGCCACTGCAGAAAGATCCTTGATGGGCATTCCTTCCACCACATTAATTATGGGAGGAGTTAGTTAGTTGAGGTAATGTGCTGCACGCAAGGTAATGGGAGGGAGGGGCGGAGGAGGCGGTGGCTTACACACACACACACACACACACACACACACACAGTCGACACACACACACACAGTCGACACACACACACACACACACACACACTCACACATACACACACACACACACACACACACACACACACACACACACACACACACACACACACACACACACACACACACACACACACAGTCGACACACACACACACTCTACACCCACACACACACACAGTCGACACACACACACACACACACACACACACACACACACACACACACACAAACACAGTCGACACACACACACAGTCTACACTCTACACGAACACCCAGACACACACACAAACAGGGTATGTGGAGGCTGGGGGCATACTGCAAAATTAATGTCCACATCTGGTCCCCCTCTCATCTCATCTTTCTCCACAGGGCCAGGTCTGTAAGCTCTCGAGCCAGCCAACCAGTCACTCACTCAGTCAGCCTGTCAGCCAGCCAGCCAGTCAGTCAGTCAGCCTGTCTAGTTCTGAACAAACATCTGATTCAGATCATCTATCATCTCTGACTCTGCACCGCTTACTTTCAATGTCATCTCAGCTTGTGAGGGGTTCTGTAGTTAACACACACTGTACCAAACAGAACACCTGTTCAAACGGGATACAGAGGAATGGACAGAGAGGCTGGGTTCAAGACAATATCATTGGTCGACAATAGGGATGTTTACAGCCATAACAAGAACTAACCAAGAGAAGGAGGAAGGATACGTTGGAGGATGTGGAAGTCATTATCGAAGTGTTCTTCTACACATAAAGTCCTAAAAAGAAAACGGTATTTTCTTGTATATTTCGGATGCACATATTTCTGACAGTAAAACACACAGACAGTTGAAGACCAATACTGGCTCTATTTCAGACACCACTATAACCTCGTGATAATAAAAAGTCAATATAACCTCGCAGTTAGCTAATTCAAATAAGGTGGTTTATATTTCCGTCAGGCTGAAACAACACTCTAATTAAACAGTCGTATTCTATTACATTATATCCACAATGGCTTTGTATCTGCGAGGCATCCCCCCCCCCCAAAAAAAAAATACTTACTATAGAATTATTATAGAATTCTGAAGTAAACTGTAGTATACATTAGAATACTGAAGTAAACTGTAGTATACATTAGAATACTATGTAAACTGTAGTATATATTAGAATACTGAAGTAAACTGTAGTATACATTAGAATACTATGTAAACTGTAGTATACATTAGAATACTATGTAAACTGTAGTATACATTAGAATACTATGTAAACTGTAGTATACATTAGAATACTGAAGTAAACTGTAGTATACATTAGAATACTATGTAAACTGTAGTATACAGTAGAATACTATGTAACACTTTATATGGATAGTCCATCTACAGACTATGAGTAACATTTCAACTATCTACTAACCTTAGCCCTAACCTTAACCCTTATCCTAAACTTAACCCTTACCCTAACCCTTACCTTAACCCGTATCCTAAACTTAACCCATACCTTAACCCTTATCCTAAACTTAACCCTTACCTTAACCCTTACCTTAACCCTTATCCTAAACTTAACTCTTACCCTAACCCTTACCTTAACCCTTATCTTAAACTTAACCCTTACCTTAACCCTTACCTTAACCCTTATCCTAAACTTAACCCTTACCTTAACCCTTACCTTAACCCTTATCCTAAACAACCCTTACCCTAACCCTTACCTTAACCCTTATCCTAAACTTAATCAATCAATCAAATGTATTTTATATAGCCCTTCGTACATCAGCTGATATCTCAAAGTGCTGTACAGAAACCCAGCCTAAAACCCCAAACAGCAAGCAATGCAGGTGAAGAAGCACGGTGGCTAGGAAAAACTCCCTAGAAAGGCCAAAACCTAGGAAGAAACCTAGAGAGGAACCAGGCTATGTGGGGTGGCCAGTCCTCTTCTGGCTGTGCCGGGTGGAGATTATAACAAAACATGGTCAAGATGTTCAAATGTTCATAAATGACCAGCATGGTCGAATAATAATAAGGCAGAATAGTTGAAACTGGAGCAGCAGCACAGTCAGGTGGACTGGGGACAGCAAGGAGTCATCATGTCAGGTATTCCTGGGGCATGGTCCTAGGGCTCAGGTCCTCCGAGAGAGAGAAAGAAAGAGAGAATTAGAGAGAGCATATGTGGGATGGCCAGTCCTCTTCTGGCTGTGCCGGGTGGAGATTATAACAGAACATGGCCAAGATGTTCAAATGTTCATAAATGATCAGCATGGTCGAATAATAATAAGGCAGAACAGTTGAAACTGGAGCAGCAGCACAGCCAGGTGGACTGGGGACAGCAAGGAGTCATCATGTCAGGTAGTCCTGGGGCATGGTCCTAGGGCTCAGGTCCTCCGAGAGAGAGAAAGAGAGAAGGAGAGAATTACAGAACGCACACTTAGATTCACACAGGACACCGAATAGGACAGGAGAAGTACTCCAGATATAACAAACTGACCCTAGCCCCCCGACACATAAACTACTGCAGCATAAATACTGGAGGCTGAGACTTAACCCTTACCTTAACCCTTATCCTAAACTTAACCCTTACCTTAACCCTTATCCTAAACTTAACCCTTACCTTAACCCTTATCCTAAACTTAACCTTTACCCTAACCCTTACCTTAACCCTTATCCTAAACTTAAACCTTACCTTAACCCGTATCCTAAACTTAACCCTTACCCTAACCCTTACCTTAACCCTTATCCTAAACTTAACTCTTACCCTAACCCTTACCTTAACCCTTATCCTAAACTTAACTCTTACCCTAACCCTTACCTTAACCCTTATCCTAAACTTAACTCTTACCCTAACCCTTACCTTAACCCTAATCCTAAACTTAACCCTTATCCTAACCCTTACCTTAACCCTTTTCCTAAACTTAACTCTTACCTTAACCCTTATCCTAAACTTAACCCTTACCTTAACCCTTATCCTAAACTTAACCCTTACCTTAACCCTTATCCTAAAATTAACCCTTACCTTAACCCTTACCTTAACCCTTATCCTAAAATTAACCCTTACCTTAACCCTTACCTTAACCCTTATCCTAAACTTAACCCTTACCCTAACCCTTACCTTAACCCTTATCCTAAACTTAACCCTTACCTTAACCCTTATCCTAAACGTAACCCTTACCTTAACCCTTATCCTAAACTTAACCCTTACCTTAACCCTTATCCTAAACTTAACCCTTACCTTAACCCTTATCCTAAAATTAACCTTTACCTTAACCTTTTTCCTAAACTTAACCCTTACCTTAACCCTTATCCTAAACTTAACCCTTACCTTAACCCTTATCCTAAAATTAACCCTTACCTTAACCCTTACCTTACCCCTTATCCTAAACTTAACCCTTACCCTAACCCTTACCTTAACCCTTATCCTAAACTTAACCCTTACCTTATCCTAAACTTAACCCTTACCTTAACCCTTATCCTAAACTTAACCCTTACCTTAACCCTTATCCTAAAATTAACCCTTACCTTAACCCTTATCCTAAACTTAACCCTTACCTTAACCCTTATCCTAAACTTAACCCTTACCTTAACCCTTATCCTAAACTTAACCTTTACCCTAACCCTTACCTTAACCCTTATCCTAAACTTAACCCTTACCTTAACCCTTATCTTAAACTTAAACCTTACCTTAACCCGTATCCTAAACTTAACCCTTACCTTAACCCTTATCCTAAACTTAACCCTTACCCTAACCCTTACCTTAACCCTTATCCTAAACTTAACTCTTACCCTAACCCTTACCTTAACCCTTATCCTAAACTTAACTCTTACCCTAACCCTTACCTTAACCCTAATCCTAAACTTAACCCTTATCCTAACCCTTATCCTAAACTTAACCCTTACCTTAACCCTTATCCTAAACTTAACCCTTACCTTAACCCTTATCCTAAAATTAACCCTTACCTTAACCCTTACCTTAACCCTTATCCTAAACTTAACCCTTCCCTAACCCTTACCTTAAACCTTATCCTAAACTTAACCCTTACCTTAACCCTTATCCTAAACTTAACCCTTACCTTAACCCTTATCCTAAACTTAACCCTTACCTTAACCCTTATCCTAAAATGAACCCTTACCTTAACCTTTTTCCTAAACTTAACCCTTACCTTAACCCTTATCCTAAACTTAACCCTTACCTTAACCCTTATCCTAAACCTAACCCTTACCCTAACCCTTACCTTAACCCTTATCCTAAACTTAACCCTTACCTTATCCTAAACTTAACCCTTACCTTATTCCTTATCCTAAACTTAACCCTTACCTTAACCCTTATCCTAAAATTAACCCTTACCTTAACCCTTACCTTAACCCTTATCCTAAACTTAACCCTTACCCTAACCCTTACCTTAACCCTTATCCTAAACTTAACCCTTACCTTATCCTAAACTTAACCCTTACCTTAACCCTTATCCTAAACTTAACCCTTACCTTAACCCTTATCCTAAACTTAACCCTTACCTTAACCCTTATCCTAAAATTAACCCTTACCTTAACCCTTATCCTAAACTTAACCCTTACCTTAACCCTTATCCTAAACTTAACCCTTACCTTAACCCTTATCCTAAACTTAACCCTTATCTTAACCCATACCTTAACCCTTATCCTAAACTTAATCCTTACCTTAACCCTTATCCTAAACTCAACCCTTACCTTCACCCTTATCCAAAACTTAATCCTTACCTTAACCCTTACCTTAACCCTTATCCTATTTTTTAAATTGAACCCCCTTTTATCTCCCAATTTCAATACAGATCTTGTCTCATCGCTGCAACTCCCCAACGGGCTCAAGAGAGGCGAATATCGAGTCATGCGTCCCCCGAAACATGATCCGCCAAACCGCACTCCTTAAAACTCGCCCGCTTAAGGGATGAGACCCTTTATTTTAATTTTCACAGAAAATGACATGCCCAAATCTAATTGCCTGTAGCCAGGACCTGAAGCAAGGATATGCATATTCTTGATACCATTTGAAAGGAAACACTGAAATTTGAGGAAATGTGAATTAATGTAGGGGAATGCACAGAGACAGGGGCAGAGACAGGGGCAGAGACAGGGGCAGAGACTGGGACAGAGACAGGGGCAGAGACAGGGGCAGAGACAGGGACAGAGACAGGGCAGGGACAGGGGCAGAGACAGGGGCAGGGACAGGGGCAGAGACAGGGGCAGGGACAGGGGCAGAGACAGGGGCAGAGACAGAGAAGGGACAGGGGCAGAGACAGGGCAGGGACAGGGGCAGAGACAGGGCAGGGAGAGGGGCAGAGACAGGGCAGGGACAGGGGCAGAGACAGGGCAGGAACAGGGCAGGGACAGGGACAGAGACAGGGCAGGGACAGGGGCAGAAACAGGGCAGGGACAGGGGCAGAGACAGGGCAGAGACAGGGCAGGGACAGGGCAGGGACAGGGGCAGGGACAGGGCAGGGACAGGGCAGGGACAGGGGCAGAGACAGAGAAGGGACAGGGGCAGAGACAGAGAAGGGACAGGGGCAGAGACAGAGAAGGGACAGGGGCAGAGACAGGGCAGGGACAGGGGCAGAGACAGGGCAGGGACAGGGGCAGAGACAGAGAAGGGACAGGGGCAGAGACAGAGAAGGGACAGGGGCAGAGACAGGGGCAGAGACAGAGAAGGGACAGGGGCAGAGACAGAGAAGGGACAGGGGCAGAGACAGAGAAGGGACAGGGGCAGAGACAGAGAAGGGACAGGGGCAGAGACAGGGGCAGAGACAGGGCAGGGACAGGGCAGGGACAGGGGCAGAGACAGGGCAGGGACAGGGGCAGAGACAGGGGCAGAGACAGAGAAGGGACAGGGGCAGATACACGGCAGGGACAGGGACAGAGACAGGGCAGGGATAGGGGCAGGGACAGGGCAGGGACAGGGGCAGAGACAGGGCAGGGACAGGGGCAGAGAAAGGGGCAGAGACAGAGAAGGGACAGGGGCAGAGACAGGGCAGGGACAGAGACAGGGCAGGGACAGGGACAGAGACAGGGGCAGAGACAGGGCAGGGACAGGGACAGAGACAGGGCAGGGACAGGGGCAGAAACAGGGCAGGGACAGGGACAGAGACAGGGCAGGGACAGGGACAGAGACAGGGACAGAGACAGGGACAGAGACACAGAGAGAGAGAGAGAGAGAGAGAGAGAGAGAGAGAGAGAGAGAGAGAGAGAGAGAGAGAGAGAGAGAGAGAGAGAAAAGAGTAGGAGAAGGAGGGGCAGAGACAGGGGCAGAGACAGCAGTTGGGTAAACTGTAGAACCCAGTTCCTACATTTGAATATAAAAAATGATTTCATCAAACAATACTATGCTACATTTAATTTCTGGGACACTCATGATTACTGAATGTAAGTACACTTTTTTACCTTCAGAGTTGAATGGATCAAACCAGTTGCCATGAGAAAAGTGTTTTGTTGATGTGCACTCACCTCAAACAATAGCCTGGTATTTTATTTTGCTCTAGTAGCTACACTAATAGTTACATATAAGACATGTCTTTGTCCCGGAATTGTCTGTTGTATACAACAACTGTCCCGGTTTAGGGACACCGATCCGAGGAAACACCATTCAACTGACGACTGACGTCAGCCTGCAGGCGCCCGGCCCACCACAAGGAGTCGCTAGCCCTAACCTTAACCCTTACCCGAACCTTAACCCTTACCCTAACCTTAACCCTTACCCTAACCTTAACCCTTACCCTAACCTTAACCCTTACCCTAACCTTAACCCTTACCCGAACCTTTGCTTTAAACCTAACCCTAACTGTAACCGTAGGAAGCAGTTGCTTATCGACAGATCTGGACTATCCAAATAAAGTTTGACTGAATACTTTTAGTTTTTCTCCAGTAGGTTTCCTCAAGGGGAAAGCCTCCACTTCTAGGTCACAGATAATAAAACAAAATCACTACAGTAAATACTACAGTATATTACAGTCTGCAAAAAAAAAATACTACAGTAAGTACTACAGTATACTAAAATCTCCATGAGGAAACCTACTGGGGGAAGGATATACTGTTGCTCCCGGACCAGGCCCAAATCCCCATCATGCGCATGAAGAAAAGACGGAGACACACGGGTGCAGATCTGGGTGCTTTGTGAGCATTGAGGAGTTTGACCAACGGCTTCATCAATACGTACATTGATGACGTCGTCCCCACTTCAGTTTATTTAGTAAATATTTTGTTAACTCTTGTTTTTCTTTAAACTGCTTTTGTTGGTTTAAGGGCTTATAAGTAAGCATTTCACTGTGAGGTCTACCTGTTGTATTCAGCATTTCACTGTGAGGTCTACCTGTTGTATTCAGCATTTCACTGTGAGGTCTACTACACCTGTTGTATTCAGCATTTCACTGTGAGGTCTACTACACCTGTTGTATTCAGCATTTCACTGTGAGGTCTACCTGTTGTATTCAGCATTTCACTGTGAGGTCTACCTACACCTGTTGTATTCAGCATTTCACTGTAAGGTCTACCTACATCTGTTGTATTCAGCATTTCACTGTAAGGTCTACCTACACCTGTTGTATTCAGCATTTCACTGTGAGGTCTACCTACACCTGTTGTATTCAGCATTTCACTGTGAGGTCTACCTACACCTGTTGTATTCAGCATTTCACTGTGAGGTCTACTACACCTGTTTTATTCAGCATTTCACTGTGAGGTCTACCTACACCTGTTGTATTCAGCATTTCACTGTGAGGTCTACTACACCTGTTGTATTCAGCATTTCACTGTGAGGTCTACTACACCTGTTGTATTCAGCATTTCACTGTGAGGTCTACTACACCTGTTGTATTCAGCATTTCACTGTAAGGTCTACTACACCTGTTGTATTCAGCATTTCAATGTAAGGTCTACTACACCTGTTGTATTCAGCATTTCACTGTGAGGTCTACTACACCTGTTGTATTCAGCATTTCACTGTAAGGTCTACCTACACCTGTTGTATTCAGCATTTCACTGTGAGGTCTACCTACACCTGTTGTATTCAGCATTTCACTGTGAGGTCTACCTACACCTGTTGTATTCAGCATTTCACTGTGAGGTCTACCTACACCTGTTGTATTCAGCATTTCACTGTAAGGTCTACTACACCTGTTGTATTCAGCATTTCACTGTAAGGTCTACTACACCTGTTGTATTCAGCATTTCACTGTAAGGTCTACTACACCTGCTGTATTCAGCATTTCACTGTGAGGTCTACCTACACCTGTTGTATTCAGCATTTCACTGTAAGGTCTACCTACACCTGTTGTATTCAGCATTTCACTGTAAGGTCTACTACACCTGTTGTATTCAGCATTTCACTGTAAGGTCTACTACACCTGTTGTATTCAGCATTTCACTCTAAGGTCTACTACACCTGTTGTATTCAGCATTTCACTGTAAGGTCTACTACACCTGTTGTATTCAGCATTTCACTGTAAGGTCTACTACACCTGTTGTATTCAGCATTTCACTGTAAGGTCTACTACACCTGTTGTATTCAGCATTTCACTGTGAGGTCTACTACACCTGTTGTATTCAGCATTTCACTGTGAGGTCTACCTACACCTGTTGCATTCAGCATTTCACTGTGAGGTCTACCTACACCTGTTGTATTCAGCATTTCACTGTGAGGTCTACCTACACCTGTTGTATTCAGCATTTCACTGTGAGGTCTACCTACACCTGTTGTATTCAGCATTTCACTGTAAGGTCTACTACACCTGTTGTATTCAGCATTTCACTGTGAGGTCTACTACACCTGTTGTATTCAGCATTTCACTGTGAGGTCTACTACACCTGTTGTAGTCAGCATTTCACTGTAAGGTCTACTACACCTGTTGTATTCAGCATTTCACTGTGATGTCTACTACACCTGTTGTATTCAGCATTTCACTGTGAGGTCTACTACACCTGTTGTATACAGCATTTCACTGTAAGGTCTACTACACCTGTTGTATTCAGCATTTCACTGTGAGGTCTACTACACCTGTTGTATACAGCATTTCACTGTAAGGTCTACTACACCTGTTGTATTCAGCATTTCACTGTGAGGTCTACCTACACCTGTTGTATTCAGCATTTCACTGTGAGGTCTACCTACACCTGTTGTATTCAGCATTTCACTGTGAGGTCTACCTACACCTGTTGTATTCAGCATTTCACTGTGAGGTCTACCTACACCTGTTGTATTCAGCATTTCACTGTAAGGTCTACTACACCTGTTGTATTCAGCATTTCACTGTGAGGTCTACTACACCTGTTGTATTCAGCATTTCACTGTGAGGTCTACTACACCTGTTGTAGTCAGCATTTCACTGTAAGGTCTACTACACCTGTTGTATTCAGCATTTCACTGTGATGTCTACTACACCTGTTGTATTCAGCATTTCACTGTGAGGTCTACTACACCTGTTGTATACAGCATTTCACTGTAAAGTCTACTACACCTGTTGTATTCAGCATTTCACTGTGAGGTCTACTACACCTGTTGTATACAGCATTTCACTGTAAGGTCTACTACACCTGTTGTATTCAGCATTTCACTGTGAGGTCTACCTACACCTGTTGTATTCAGCATTTCACTGTGAGGTCTACCTACACCTGTTGTATTCAGCATTTCACTGTGAGGTCTACCTACACCTGTTGTATTCAGCATTTCACTGTGAGGTCTACCTACACCTGTTGTATTCAGCATTTCACTGTGAGGTCTACCTACACCTGTTGTATTCAGCATTTCACTGTGAGGTCTACCTACACCTGTTGTATTCAGCATTTCACTGTAAGGTCTACCTACACCTGTTGTATTCAGCATTTCACTGTGAGGTCTACCTACACCTGTTGTATTCAGCATTTCACTGTGAGGTCTACCTACACCTGTTGTATTCAGCATTTCACTGTGAGGTCTACCTACACCTGTTGTATTCAGCATTTCACTGTGAGGTCTACTACACCTGTTGTATACAGCATTTCACTGTAAGGTCTACTACACCTGTTGTATTCAGCATTTCACTGTGAGGTCTACCTACACCTGTTGTATTCAGCATTTCACTGTGAGGTCTACCTACACCTGTTGTATTCAGCATTTCACTGTGAGGTCTACCTACACCTGTTGTATTCAGCATTTCACTGTGAGGTCTACCTACACCTGTTGTATTCAGCATTTCACTGTAAGGTCTACTACACCTGTTGTATTCAGCATTTCACTGTGAGGTCTACTACACCTGTTGTATTCAGCATTTCACTGTGAGGTCTACTACACCTGTTGTAGTCAGCATTTCACTGTAAGGTCTACTACACCTGTTGTATTCAGCATTTCACTGTGATGTCTACTACACCTGTTGTATTCAGCATTTCACTGTGAGGTCTACTACACCTGTTGTATACAGCATTTCACTGTAAAGTCTACTACACCTGTTGTATTCAGCATTTCACTGTGAGGTCTACTACACCTGTTGTATACAGCATTTCACTGTAAGGTCTACTACACCTGTTGTGTTCAGCATTTCACTGTGAGGTCTACCTACACCTGTTGTATTCAGCATTTCACTGTGAGGTCTACCTACACCTGTTGTATTCAGCATTTCACTGTGAGGTCTACCTACACCTGTTGTATTCAGCATTTCACTGTGAGGTCTACCTACACCTGTTGTATTCAGCATTTCACTGTGAGGTCTACCTACACCTGTTGTATTCAGCATTTCACTGTGAGGTCTACCTACACCTGTTGTATTCAGCATTTCACTGTAAGGTCTACCTACACCTGTTGTATTCAGCATTTCACTGTGAGGTCTACCTACACCTGTTGTATTCAGCATTTCACTGTGAGGTCTACCTACACCTGTTGTATTCAGCATTTCACTGTGAGGTCTACCTACATCTGTTGTATTCAGCATTTCACTGTGAGGTCTACCTACACCTGTTGTATTCAGCATTTCACTGTGAGGTCTACCTACACCTGTTGTATACAGCATTTCACTGTAAGGTCTACTACACCTGTTGTATACAGCATTTCACTGTAAGGTCTACTACACCTGTTGTATTCATCATTTCACTGTGAGGTCTACAACACCTGTTGTATTCAGCATTTCACTGTAAGGTCTACCTACACCTGTTGTATTCAGCATTTCACTGTAAGGTCTACTACACCTGTTGTATTCATCATTTCACTGTGAGGTCTACTACACCTGTTGTATTCAGCATTTCACTGTAAGGTCTACTACACCTGTTGTATTCAGCATTTCACTGTAAGGTCTACTACACCTGTTGTATTCAGCATTTCACTGTAAGGTCTACTACACCTGTTGTATTCAGCATTTCACTGTGAGGTCTACCTACACCTGTTGTATTCAGCATTTCACTGTAAGGTCTACCTACACCTGTTGTATTCAGCATTTCACTGTAAGGTCTACTACACCTGTTGTAGTCAGCATTTCACTGTAAGGTCTACTACACCTGTTGTATTCAGCATTTCACTGTAAGGTCTACTACACCTGTTGTATTCATCATTTCACTGTAAGGTCTACTACACCTGTTGTATTCAGCATTTCACTGTGAGGTCTACTACACCTGTTGTAGTCAGCATTTCACTGTAAGGTCTACTACACCTGTTGTATTCAGCATTTCACTGTAAGGTCTACTACACCTGTTGTATTCAGCATTTCACTGTGAGGTCTACTACACCTGTTGTATTCAGCATTTCACTGTAAGGTCTACCTACACCTGTTGTATTCAGCATTTCACTGTGAGGTCTACCTACACCTGTTGTATTCAGCATTTCACTGTGAGGTCTACCTACACCTGTTGTATTCAGCATTTCACTGTGAGGTCTACCTACACCTGTTGTATTCAGCATTTCACTGTAAGGTCTACTACACCTGTTGTATTCAGCATTTCACTGTAAGGTCTACTACACCTGTTGTATTCAGCATTTCACTGTAAGGTCTACTACACCTGCTGTATTCAGCATTTCACTGTGAGGTCTACCTACACCTGTTGTATTCAGCATTTCACTGTAAGGTCTACCTACACCTGTTGTATTCAGCATTTCACTGTAAGGTCTACTACACCTGTTGTATTCAGCATTTCACTGTAAGGTCTACTACACCTGTTGTATTCAGCATTTCACTGTAAGGTCTACTACACCTGTTGTATTCAGCATTTCACTGTAAGGTCTACTACACCTGTTGTATTCAGCATTTCACTGTAAGGTCTACTACACCTGTTGTATTCAGCATTTCACTGTAAGGTCTACTACACCTGTTGTATTCAGCATTTCACTGTGAGGTCTACTACACCTGTTGTATTCAGCATTTCACTGTGAGGTCTACCTACACCTGTTGTATTCAGCATTTCACTGTGAGGTCTACCTACACCTGTTGTATTCAGCATTTCACTGTGAGGTCTACCTACACCTGTTGTATTCAGCATTTCACTGTGAGGTCTACCTACACCTGTTGTATTCAGCATTTCACTGTAAGGTCTACTACACCTGTTGTATTCAGCATTTCACTGTGAGGTCTACTACACCTGTTGTATTCAGCATTTCACTGTGAGGTCTACTACACCTGTTGTAGTCAGCATTTCACTGTAAGGTCTACTACACCTGTTGTATTCAGCATTTCACTGTGAGGTCTACTACACCTGTTGTTTTCAGCATTTCACTGTGAGGTCTACTACACCTGTTGTATACAGCATTTCACTGTAAGGTCTACTACACCTGTTGTATTCAGCATTTCACTGTGAGGTCTACTACACCTGTTGTATACAGCATTTCACTGTAAGGTCTACTACACCTGTTGTATTCAGCATTTCACTGTGAGGTCTACCTACACCTGTTGTATTCAGCATTTCACTGTGAGGTCTACCTACACCTGTTGTATTCAGCATTTCACTGTGAGGTCTACCTACACCTGTTGTATTCAGCATTTCACTGTGAGGTCTACCTACACCTGTTGTATTCAGCATTTCACTGTAAGGTCTACTACACCTGTTGTATTCAGCATTTCACTGTGAGGTCTACTACACCTGTTGTATTCAGCATTTCACTGTGACGTCTACTACACCTATTGTATTCAGCATTTCACTGTAAGGTCTACTACACCTGTTGTATTCAGCATTTCACTGTGAGGTCTACTACACCTGTTGTATTCAGCATTTCACTGTGAGGTCTACTACACCTGTTGTATTCAGCATTTCACTGTAAGGTCTACTACACCTGTTGTATTCAGCATTTCACTGTAAGGTCTACTACACCTGTTGTATTCAGCATTTCACTGTAAGGTCTACTACACCTGTTGTATTCAGCATTTCACTGTGAGGTCTACCTACACCTGTTGTATTCAGCATTTCACTGTAAGGTCTACCTACACCTGTTGTATTCAGCATTTCACTGTAAGGTCTACTACACCTGTTGTAGTCAGCATTTCACTGTAAGGTCTACTACACCTGTTGTATTCAGCATTTCACTGTAAGGTCTACTACACCTGTTGTATTCATCATTTCACTGTAAGGTCTACTACACCTGTTGTATTCAGCATTTCACTGTGAGGTCTACTACACCTGTTGTAGTCAGCATTTCACTGTAAGGTCTACTACACCTGTTGTATTCAGCATTTCACTGTAAGGTCTACTACACCTGTTGTATTCAGCATTTCACTGTGAGGTCTACCTACACCTGTTGTATTCAGCATTTCACTGTAAGGTCTACTACACCTGTTGTATTCAGCATTTCACTGTAAGGTCTACTACACCTGTTGTATTCAGCATTTCACTGTAAGGTCTACTACACCTGTTGTATTCAGCATTTCACTGTAAGGTCTACTACACCTGTTGTATTCAGCATTTCACTGTAAGGTCTACTACACCTGTTGTATTCAGCATTTCACTGTAAGGTCTACCTACACCTGTTGTATTCAGCATTTCACTGTAAGGTCTACTACACCTGTTGTATTCAGCATTTCACTGTAAGGTCTACCTACACCTGTTGTATTCAGCATTTCACTGTAAGGTCTACTACACCTGTTGTATTCAGCATTTCACTGTAAGGTCTACTACACCTGTTGTTGTCAGCATTTCACTGTAAGGTCTACTACACCTGTTGTATTCAGCATTTCACTGTAAGGTCTACTACACCTGTTGTATTCAGCATTTCACTGACCACATTTACTATAGTTAAAAAGTGTAGTGTTTTGTGGACTGTAGTGTAGTATTTAATACATTGTTGTTTTGTGGATAATGCTGTAGTATTTACTTTAGTATTCTACACTATACAACCACATTACATATGTGTTGTATTCTATAGTCACAATGTGACTACTCTCTCAATGCATAGACACACACACCCTGCAGGAATCTATGACAGATGACTTAACCAGGCCATGCGTTTGTTATAGTACTGAATAGAGTATAGGGTTGTATGATGACACCACACAACCCCCAGGTCTGCTCCATGGGAAAGTGACAAGCAGGCCCTCCTCGGTTGCTTAGCAACCTTGCAGCTTCACTTACAGTACATTTCACACAGCTATTATCTTGTAATTTTGAAGTAATGTTTTGCGTAACACATTCGGTGTTTCGTTTCCCCCAAACAACAATCGATAGAATCTTATCCCTTTTAGACAAATCTACAATATTAAATATACAGATACTAAAAATAAGCAAATAATCCTCTCTTTGGCTTTGCAAGGTCTAGACCCTATCTAAGGCATAGTTACTGCACAAGCTGTCTTCCAGGCTTACTGGAAACTTCCAGAATGAGAATGTAATTTGGACAATAGAAAACCACAAATACAGTGGAAGCATTTCACACGACATCCCAGCGCAATCTAATAAAATACACTGCTAATAGTAAAAGGTATTTTACATTACTGTAGTACAGACCTGGCCTAGCACTTAGCATCAGAGAGGAATAGATGACATCTTTGATACGCTAGTATTTGCCGGAAGCTAGAAACACCACCGCAAACGTGTCTTTCATCCCTTCAACCTAACCCCCACTGTTAATAAAGGTACCGTATCACCCACTGTCCAAGTCTATGTATGTAATTGCCTCCAGACCAGACCAAAAGTAGACCAGATCAGACCAGACCAAAGCAGACCAGACCAAATGTAGACCAGAGAGCAGACCAGACCAAAGCAGACCAGACCAAAGCAGACCAAAGGTAGACCAGATCAGACCAGACCAAAGCAGACCAGACCAAAGCAGACCGCCCCAGATCAGACCAGACCAGACCAGACCAAAGGTAGACCAGATCAGACCAGACCAAAGCAGACCAGACCAAAGCAGACCGCCCCAGATCAGACCAGACCAGACCAGACCAGACCAAAGGTAGACCAGATCAGACCAGACCAAAGCAGACCAGACCAAAGCAGACCGCCCCAGATCAGACCAGACCAGACCAGACCAAAGCAGACCGCCCCAGATCAGACCAGACCAGACCAGACCAAAGCAGACCAGACCAAAGGTAGACCGCCCCAGATCAGACCAGACCAGTCCTAAGGTAGACCAGAGAGCAAACCAGACCAAAGCAGACCAGACCAGACCGCCCCAGATCAGACCAGACCAAAGCAGACCAGACCAAAGCAGACTAGACCAGACCGCCCCAGATCAGATCAGACCAGACCAGTCCTAAGGTAGACCAGAGAGCAAACCAGACCAAAGCAGACCAGACCAGACCAAAATTCAAAAGGTACTCGCACATCTGAGCTATCTTTTTTGCAGGTGCCTGGTAACAGTTGAATAAGATGAGAAAAAACAAGAAGGAAACCGCTGCTCTTGATAGTATCACTGACCTTTAATAAGCTTTACGCATCGGCCCCACGGCCTTCGTCAGAGTTTGTTTTGAGACCATAAGCAGACCAGACCAGACCAAAAGCAGACCAGATCGCCCCAGGCCAAACCAGACCAAAGGTAGACCAGACCAGTCCAGACCAAAGGGGTGAGATAGATAGTGTCAACATGGTGAAGTCAGACAGTAATCAGTACTACCTGCTACGGCTAGATGGCTAACGTAGAACACACTACAGATGACCATGTTAAAACAAGATGGCTAACGTAGAACACACTACAGATGACAATGTTAAAACAAGATGGCTAACGTAGAACACACTACAGATGACCAGTCTGTCAAAACAAGATGGCTAACGCAGAACACAATACAGATGACCATGTTAAAACAAGATGGCTAACGTTAGAACACACTACAGATGACCAGTCTGTTAAAAGAAGATGGCTAACGTAGAACACACTACAGATGACCAGTCTGTTAAAACAAGATGGCTAACGTAGAACACACTACAGATGACCATGTTAAAACAAGATGGCTAACGTTAGAACACACTACAGATGACCAGTCTGTTAAAACAAGATGGCTAACGTAGAACACACTACAGATGACCAGTCTGTTAAAACAAGATGGCTAACGTAGAACACACTACAGATGACCATGTTAAAACAAGATGGCTAACGTTAGAACACACTACAGCTGACCAGTCTGTTAAAACAAGATGGCTAACGTAGAACACACTACAGATGACCATGTTAAAACAAGATGGCTAACGTAGAACACACTACAGATGACAATGTTAAAACAAGATGGCTAACGCAGAACACAGTACAGATGACCATGTTAAAACAAGATGGCTAACGTAGAACAAACTACAGATGACCAGTCTGTTAAAACAAGATGGCTAACGCAGAACACAGTACAGATGACCATGTTAAAACAAGATGGCTAACGTAGAACACACTACAGATGACAATGTTAAAACAAGATGGCTAACGTAGAACACACTACAGATGACCAGTCTGTCAAAACAAGATGGCTAACGCAGAACACAATACAGATGACCATGTTAAAACAAGATGGCTAACGTTAGAACACACTACAGATGACCAGTCTGTTAAAAGAAGATGGCTAACGTAGAACACACTACAGATGACCAGTCTGTTAAAACAAGATGGCTAATGTAGAACACACTACAGATGACCATGTTAAAACAAGATGGCTAACGTTAGAACACACTACAGATGACCAGTCTGTTAAAACAAGATGGCTAACGTAGAACACACTACAGATGACCAGTCTGTTAAAACAAGATGGCTAACGTAGAACACACTACAGATGACCATGTTAAAACAAGATGGCTAACGTTAGAACACACTACAGCTGACCAGTCTGTTAAAACAAGATGGCTAACGTAGAACACACTACAGATGACCATGTTAAAACAAGATGGCTAACGTAGAACACACTACAGATGACAATGTTAAAACAAGATGGCTAACGCAGAACACAGTACAGATGACCATGTTAAAACAAGATGGCTAACGTAGAACAAACTACAGATGACCAGTCTGTTAAAACAAGATGGCTAACGCAGAACACACTACAGATGACAATGTTAAAACAAGATGGCTAACGTTAGAACACACTACAGATGACCAGTCTGTTAAAACAAGATGGCTAACGCAGAACACAGTACAGATGACCAGTCTGTTAAAACAAGATGGCTAACGTAGAACACACTACAGATGACAATGTTAAAACAAGATGGCTAACGTAGAACACACTACAGCTAACCAGTCTGTTAAAACAAGATGGCTAACGTAGAACACACTACAGATGACCAGTCTGTCAAAACAAGATGGCTAACGCAGAACACAGTACAGATGACCAGTCTGTTAAAACAAGATGGCTAACGTAGAACACAGTACAGATGACCAGTCTGTTAAAACAAGATGGCTAACGTAGAACACACTACAGCTGACCAGTCTGTAAAATCAAGATGGCTAACGCAGAACACAGTACAGATGACCATGTTAAAACAAGATGGCTAACGTAGAACACACTACAGATGACAATGTTAAAACAAGATGGCTAACGTAGAACACACTACAGATGACCAGTCTGTTAAAACAAGATGGCTAACGCAGAACACAGTACAGATTACCATGTTAAAACAAGATGGCTAACGTTAGAACACACTACAGATGACAATGTTAAAACAAGATGGCTAACGTAGAACACAGTACAGATGACCAGTCTGTTAAAACAAGATGGCTAACGTAGAACACACTACAGATGACCAGTCTGTTAAAACAAGATGGCTAACGCAGAACACAGTACAGATGACCATGTTAAAACAAGATGGCTAACGTAGAACACAGTACAGATGACCATGTTAAAACAAGATGGCTAACGCAGAACACAGTACAGATGACCATGTTAAAACAAGATGGCTAACGTTAGGACACACTACAGATGACAATGTTAAAACAAGATGGCTAACGTAGAACACAGTACAGATGACCATGTTAAAACAAGATGGCTAACGTAGAACACAGTACAGATGACCAGTCTGTTAAAACAAGATGGCTAACGTAGAACAGAGTACAGATGACCAGTCTGTTAAAACAAGATGGCTAACGCAGAACACAATACAGATGACCATGTTAAAACAAGATGGCTAACGTAGAACACAGTACAGGTGACCATGTTAAAACAAGATGGCTAACGTTAGAACACACTACAGATGACCAGTCTGTTAAAACAAGATGGCTAACGTAGAACACACTACAGATGACCAGTCTGTTAAAACAAGATGGCTAACGTAGAACACACTACAGATGACAATGTTGAAACAAGATGGCTAACGCAGAACACAGTACAGATGACCATGTTAAAACAAGATGGCTAACGTAGAACACACTACAGATGACCAGTCTGTTAAAACAAGATGGCTAACGCAGGACACAGTACAGATGACCAGTCTGTTAAAACAAGATGGCTAACGTAGAACACACTACAGATGACAATGTTAAAACAAGATGGCTAACGTAGAACACACTACAGCTGACCAGTCTGTTAAAACAAGATGGCTAACGCAGAACACAGTACAGATGACCAGTCTGTTAAAACAAGATGGCTAACGTAGAACACACTACAGATGACAATGTTAAAACAAGATGGCTAACGTAGAACACACTACAGCTGACCAGTCTGTTAAAACAAGATGGCTAACGTAGAACACACTACAGATGACCAGTCTGTCAAAACAAGATGGCTAACGCAGAACACAGTACAGATGACCATGTTAAAACAAGATGGCTAACGTAGAACACACTACAGATGACAATGTTAAAACAAGATGGCTAACGCAGAACACACTACGGATGACCAGTCTGTTAAAACAAGATGGCTAACGTAGAACACAGTACAGATGACCAGTCTGTTAAAACAAGATGGCTAACGTAGAACACACTACAGCTGACCAGTCTGTTAAAACAAGATGGCTAACGCAGAACACAGTACAGATGACCATGTTAAAACAAGATGGCTAACGTAGAACACACTACAGATGACCATGTTAAAACAAGATGGCTAACGCAGAACACACTACAGATGACCATGTTAAAACAAGATGGCTAACGTAGAACACACTACAGATGACCATGTTAAAACAAGATGGCTAACGTAGAACACATTACAGATGACCATGTTAAAACAAGATGGCTAACGTAGAACAAACTACAGATGACCAGTCTGTTAAAACAAGATGGCTAACGCAGAACACACTACAGATGACAATGTTAAAACAAGATGGCTAACGTTAGAACACACTACAGATGACCAGTCTGTTAAAACAAGATGGCTAACGCAGAACACAGTACAGATGACCAGTCTGTTAAAACAAGATGGCTAACGTAGAACACACTACAGATGACAATGTTAAAACAAGATGGCTAACGTAGAACACACTACAGCTAACCAGTCTGTTAAAACAAGATGGCTAACGTAGAACACACTACAGATGACCAGTCTGTCAAAACAAGATGGCTAACGCAGAACACAGTACAGATGACCAGTCTGTTAAAACAAGATGGCTAACGTAGAACACAGTACAGATGACCAGTCTGTTAAAACAAGATGGCTAACGTAGAACACACTACAGCTGACCAGTCTGTAAAAACAAGATGGCTAACGCAGAACACAGTACAGATGACCATGTTAAAACAAGATGGCTAACGTAGAACACACTACAGATGACAATGTTAAAACAAGATGGCTAACGTAGAACACACTACAGATGACCAGTCTGTTAAAACAAGATGGCTAACGCAGAACACAGTACAGATGACCATGTTAAAACAAGATGGCTAACGTAGAACACACTACAGATGACCATGTTAAAACAAGATGGCTAACGCAGAACACACTACAGATGACCATGTTAAAACAAGATGGCTAACGTAGAACACACTACAGATGACCATGTTAAAACAAGATGGCTAACGTAGAACACATTACAGATGACCATGTTAAAACAAGATGGCTAACGTAGAACAAACTACAGATGACCAGTCTGTTAAAACAAGATGGCTAACGCAGAACACACTACAGATGACAATGTTAAAACAAGATGGCTAACGTTAGAACACACTACAGATGACCAGTCTGTTAAAACAAGATGGCTAACGCAGAACACAGTACAGATGACCAGTCTGTTAAAACAAGATGGCTAACGTAGAACACACTACAGATGACAATGTTAAAACAAGATGGCTAACGTAGAACACACTACAGCTAACCAGTCTGTTAAAACAAGATGGCTAACGTAGAACACACTACAGATGACCAGTCTGTCAAAACAAGATGGCTAACGCAGAACACAGTACAGATGACCAGTCTGTTAAAACAAGATGGCTAACGTAGAACACAGTACAGATGACCAGTCTGTTAAAACAAGATGGCTAACGTAGAACACACTACAGCTGACCAGTCTGTAAAAACAAGATGGCTAACGCAGAACACAGTACAGATGACCATGTTAAAACAAGATGGCTAACGTAGAACACACTACAGATGACAATGTTAAAACAAGATGGCTAACGTAGAACACACTACAGATGACCAGTCTGTTAAAACAAGATGGCTAACGCAGAACACAGTACAGATGACCATGTTAAAACAAGATGGCTAACGTTAGAACACACTACAGATGACAATGTTAAAACAAGATGGCTAACGTAGAACACAGTACAGATGACCAGTCTGTTAAAACAAGATGGCTAACGTAGAACACACTACAGATGACCAGTCTGTTAAAACAAGATGGCTAACGCAGAACACAGTACAGATGACCATGTTAAAACAAGATGGCTAACGTAGAACACAGTACAGATGACCATGTTAAAACAAGATGGCTAACGCAGAACACAGTACAGATGACCATGTTAAAACAAGATGGCTAACGTTAGGACACACTACAGATGACAATGTTAAAACAAGATGGCTAACGTAGAACACAGTACAGATGACCATGTTAAAACAAGATGGCTAACGTAGAACACAGTACAGATGACCAGTCTGTTAAAACAAGATGGCTAACGTAGAACAGAGTACAGATGACCAGTCTGTTAAAACAAGATGGCTAACGCAGAACACAATACAGATGACCATGTTAAAACAAGATGGCTAACGTAGAACACAGTACAGGTGACCATGTTAAAACAAGATTGCTAACGTTAGAACACACTACAGATGACCAGTCTGTTAAAACAAGATGGCTAACGTAGAACACACTACAGATGACCAGTCTGTTAAAACAAGATGGCTAACGTAGAACACACTACAGATGACAATGTTGAAACAAGATGGCTAACGCAGAACACAGTACAGATGACCATGTTAAAACAAGATGGCTAACGTAGAACACACTACAGATGACCAGTCTGTTAAAACAAGATGGCTAACGCAGGACACAGTACAGATGACCAGTCTGTTAAAACAAGATGGCTAACGTAGAACACACTACAGATGACAATGTTAAAACAAGATGGCTAACGTAGAACACACTACAGCTGACCAGTCTGTTAAAACAAGATGGCTAACGCAGAACACAGTACAGATGACCAGTCTGTTAAAACAAGATGGCTAACGTAGAACACACTACAGATGACAATGTTAAAACAAGATGGCTAACGTAGAACACACTACAGCTGACCAGTCTGTTAAAACAAGATGGCTAACGTAGAACACACTACAGATGACCA
The DNA here is from genome assembly GCF_013265735.2 of Oncorhynchus mykiss. NCBI lineage: Eukaryota > Metazoa > Chordata > Actinopteri > Salmoniformes > Salmonidae > Oncorhynchus > Oncorhynchus mykiss. Next base: position 38,193,080 of record NC_048592.1, read on the forward strand.
GTCTGTCAAAACAAGATGGCTAACGCAGAACACAGTACAGATGACCATGTTAAAACAAGATGGCTAACGTAGAACACACTACAGATGACAATGTTAAAACAAGATGGCTAACGCAGAACACACTACAGATGACCAGTCTGTTAAAACAAGATGGCTAACGTAGAACACAGTACAGATGACCAGTCTGTTAAAACAAGATGGCTAACGTAGAACACACTACAGCTGACCAGTCTGTTAAAACAAGATGGCTAACGCAGAACACAGTACAGATGACCATGTTAAAACAAGATGGCTAACGTAGAACACACTACAGATGACCATGTTAAAACAAGATGGCTAACGCAGAACACACTACAGATGACCATGTTAAAACAAGATGGCTAACGTAGAACACACTACAGATGACCATGTTAAAACAAGATGGCTAACGTAGAACACACTACAGATGACCATGTTAAAACAAGATGGCTAACGTAGAACACACTACAGATGACCATGTTAAAACAAGATGGCTAACGCAGAACACACTACAGATGACCAGTCTGTTAAAACAAGATGGCTAACGTAGAACACAGCTGTAGTGTGTTCTACGTTAGCCATCTTGTTTTAACATGGTCACCTGTACTGTGTTCTACGTTAGCCATCTTGTGTTAACATGGTCATCTGTATTGTGTTCTGCGTTAGCCATCTTGTTTTAACATGGTCATCTGTACTGTGTTCTGCGTTAGCCATCTTGATGACCATGTTAAAACAAGATGGCTAACGCAGAACACACTACAGATGACCAGTCTGTTAAAACAAGATGGCTAACGTAGAACACACTACAGATGACCATGTTAAAACAAGATGGCTAACGCAGAACACAGTACAGATGACCATGTTAAAACAAGATGGCTAACGTAGAACACACTACAGATGACCATGTTAAAACAAGATGGCTAACGTAGAACACACTACAGATGACAATGTTAAAACAAGATGGCTAACGTAGAACACACTACAGATGACCAGTCTGTTAAAACAAGATGGCTAACGCAGAACACAGTACAGATGACCATGTTAAAACAAGATGGCTAACGTTAGAACACACTACAGATGACAATGTTAAAACAAGATGGCTAACGTAGAACACAGTACAGATGACCAGTCTGTTAAAACAAGATGGCTAACGTAGAACACACTACAGATGACCAGTCTGTTAAAACAAGATGGCTAACGCAGAACACAGTACAGATGACCATGTTAAAACAAGATTGCTAACGTTAGAACACACTACAGATGACAATGTTAAAACAAGATGGCTAACGTAGAACACACTACAGATGACCAGTCTGTTAAAACAAGATGGCTAACGCAGAACACAGTACAGATGACCATGTTAAAACAAGATGGCTAACGCAGAACACAATACAGATGACCATGTTAACACAAGATGGCTAACGTAGAACACAGTACAGGTGACCATGTTAAAACAAGATGGCTAACGTAGAACACACTACAGCTGACCATGTTAAAATCTCACATGATGTTCAGAATCAAAGACCAGTGAAGACCTCAATAAGATCACAGTTGTGACACCTTTCTGTTTTCTCAAGGACATTCCATTTTTTTTTAAACGTATAAACTAATGATATGTACCCATTGATTCTTGAAAAATATAACTTGTAAATGAGCTTAGTTCAACTTTCGTAACCCCATCAGAACCCAGAAAATAAACTTGTTTTACTCCAATGTTTATTAAACAAAGTACATCTTTTTTTTAACACTTATATAGCCTCAAAACATGGTTAAAACTATCATTTTTATTACGTGGATTGTCATTCTTGCATCTGTAGCTCTGTCTATACATTTGAGAATGGTTACATATCTCCGGCACAATCCCTCAGTTTATAAACCGAAACATGGGTAATCCTAAAGTTACAATACTGATTTAAAATGTTGGACAGTTAACTAATAACCGTAAAGGATTACATTTAGAAGGTAAGCAACCCGAACCTTGAAGATTGTTTCAGGAAAGCCACTACCCCAAACTCCCAATTATAATCACCTGTTAAAACAAGATGGCTAACGCAGAACACAGTACAGATGACCATGTTAAAACAAGATTGCTAACGTTAGAACACACTACAGATGACAATGTTAAAACAAGATGGCTAACGTAGAACACACTACAGATGACCAGTCTGTTAAAACAAGATGGCTAACGCAGAACACAGTACAGATGACCATGTTAAAACAAGATGGCTAACGCAGAACACAATACAGATGACCATGTTAACACAAGATGGCTAACGTAGAACACAGTACAGGTGACCATGTTAAAACAAGATGGCTAACGTAGAACACACTACAGCTGACCAGTCTGTTAAAACAAGATGGCTAACGTAGAACACACTACAGATGACCAGTCTGTTAAAACAAGATGGCTAACGTTAGAACACACTACAGCTGACCAGTCTGTTAAAACAAGATGGCTAACGCAGAACACAATACAGATGACCAGTCTGTCAAAACAAGATGGCTAACGTAGAACACACTACAGATGACCATGTTAAAACAAGATGGCTAACGTAGAACACACTACAGATGACCATGTTAAAACAAGATGGCTAACGTAGAACACACTACAGATGACCAGTCTGTTAAAACAAGATGGCTAACATAGAACACACTAGAGATGACCATGTTAAAACAAGATGGCTAATGTAGAACACACTACAGATGACCAGTCTGTCAAAACAAGATGGCTAACGCAGAACACACTACAGATGACCAGTCTGTTAAAACAAGATGGCTAACGTAGAACACACTACAGATGACCAGTCTGTCAAAACAAGATGGCTAACGCAGAACACAATACAGATGACCAGTCTGTCAAAACAAGATGGCTAACGTAGAACACACTACAGATGACCAGTCTGTCAAAACAAGATGGCTAACGCAGAACACAATACAGATGACCATGTTAAAACAAGATGGCTAACGTAGAACACACTACAGATGACCAGTCTGTTAAAACAAGATGGCTAACGTAGAACACAGTACAGATGACCAGTCTGTTAAAACAAGATGGCTAACGCAGAACACAATACAGATGACCAGTCTGTCAAAACAAGATGGCTAACGTAGAACACACTACAGATGACCATGTTAAAACAAGATGGCTAACGTAGAACACACTACAGATGACCAGTCTGTTAAAACAAGATGGCTAACATAGAACACACTAGAGATGACCATGTTAAAACAAGATGGCTAATGTAGAACACACTACAGATGACCAGTCTGTCAAAACAAGATGGCTAACGCAGAACACACTACAGATGACCAGTCTGTTAAAACAAGATGGCTAACGTAGAACACACTACAGATGACCAGTCTGTCAAAACAAGATGGCTAACGCAGAACACAATACAGATGACCAGTCTGTCAAAACAAGATGGCTAACGTAGAACACACTACAGATGACCAGTCTGTCAAAACAAGATGGCTAACGCAGAACACAATACAGATGACCATGTTAAAACAAGATGGCTAACGTAGAACACACTACAGATGACCATGTTAAAACAAGATGGCTAACGTAGAACACACTACAGATGACCAGTCTGTTAAAACAAGATGGCTAACGTAGAACACACTACAGATGACCAGTCTGTTAAAACAAGATGGCTAACGTAGAACACACTACAGATGACCAGTCTGTTAAAACAAGATGGCTAACGTAGAACACACTACAGATGACCAGTCTGTTAAAACAAGATGGCTAACGTAGAACACAGTACAGATGACCAGTCTGTTAAAACAAGATGGCTAACGTAGAACACACTACAGCTGACCAGTCTGTTAAAACAAGATGGCTAACGCAGAACACAGTACAGATGACCATGTTAAAACAAGATGGCTAACGTAGAACACACTACAGATGACCATGTTAAAACAAGATGGCTAACGCAGAACACACTACAGATGACCATGTTAAAACAAGATGGCTAACGTAGAACACACTACAGATGACCAGTCTGTCAAAACAAGATGGCTAACGCAGAACACACTACAGATGACCAGTCTGTTAAAACAAGATGGCTAACGTAGAACACACTACAGATGACCAGTCTGTCAAAACAAGATGGCTAACGCAGAACACAATACAGATGACCAGTCTGTCAAAACAAGATGGCTAACGTAGAACACACTACAGATGACCAGTCTGTCAAAACAAGATGGCTAACGCAGAACACAATACAGATGACCATGTTAAAACAAGATGGCTAACGTAGAACACACTACAGATGACCATGTTAAAACAAGATGGCTAACGTAGAACACAGTACAGATGACCAGTCTGTTAAAACAAGATGGCTAACGTAGAACACACTACAGATGACCAGTCTGTTAAAACAAGATGGCTAACGTAGAACACACTACAGATGACCAGTCTGTTAAAACAAGATGGCTAACGTAGAACACACTACAGATGACCAGTCTGTTAAAACAAGATGGCTAACGTAGAACACAGTACAGATGACCAGTCTGTTAAAACAAGATGGCTAACGTAGAACACACTACAGCTGACCAGTCTGTTAAAACAAGATGGCTAACGCAGAACACAGTACAGATGACCATGTTAAAACAAGATGGCTAACGTAGAACACACTACAGATGACCATGTTAAAACAAGATGGCTAACGCAGAACACACTACAGATGACCATGTTAAAACAAGATGGCTAACGTAGAACACACTACAGATGACCATGTTAAAACAAGATGGCTAACGTAGAACACACTACAGATGACCATGTTAAAACAAGATGGCTAACGTAGAACACACTACAGATGACCATGTTAAAACAAGATGGCTAACGCAGAACACACTACAGATGACCAGTCTGTTAAAACAAGATGGCTAACGTAGAACACAGCTGTAGTGTGTTCTACGTTAGCCATCTTGTTTTAACATGGTCACCTGTACTGTGTTCTACGTTAGCCATCTTGTGTTAACATGGTCATCTGTATTGTGTTCTGCGTTAGCCATCTTGTTTTAACATGGTCATCTGTACTGTGTTCTGCGTTAGCCATCTTGATGACCATGTTAAAACAAGATGGCTAACGCAGAACACACTACAGATGACCAGTCTGTTAAAACAAGATGGCTAACGTAGAACACACTACAGATGACCATGTTAAAACAAGATGGCTAACGCAGAACACAGTACAGATGACCATGTTAAAACAAGATGGCTAACGTAGAACACACTACAGATGACCATGTTAAAACAAGATGGCTAACGTAGAACACACTACAGATGACAATGTTAAAACAAGATGGCTAACGTAGAACACAGTACAGATGACCAGTCTGTTAAAACAAGATGGCTAACGCAGAACACAGTACAGATGACCATGTTAAAACAAGATGGCTAACGTTAGAACACACTACAGATGACAATGTTAAAACAAGATGGCTAACGTAGAACACAGTACAGATGACCAGTCTGTTAAAACAAGATGGCTAACGTAGAACACACTACAGATGACCAGTCTGTTAAAACAAGATGGCTAACGCAGAACACAGTACAGATGACCATGTTAAAACAAGATTGCTAAAGTTAGAACACACTACAGATGACAATGTTAAAACAAGATGGCTAACGTAGAACACACTACAGATGACCAGTCTGTTAAAACAAGATGGCTAACGCAGAACACAGTACAGATGACCATGTTAAAACAAGATGGCTAACGCAGAACACAATACAGATGACCATGTTAACACAAGATGGCTAACGTAGAACACAGTACAGGTGACCATGTTAAAACAAGATGGCTAACGTAGAACACACTACAGCTGACCATGTTAAAATCTCACATGATGTTCAGAATCAAAGACCAGTGAAGACCTCAATAAGATCACAGTTGTGACACCTTTCTGTTTTCTCAAGGACATTCCATTTTTTTTTAAACGTATAAACTAATGATATGTACCCATTGATTCTTGAAAAATATAACTTGTAAATGAGCTTAGTTCAACTTTCGTAACCCCATCAGAACCCAGAAAATAAACTTGTTTTACTCCAATGTTTATTAAACAAAGTACATCTTTTTTTAAACACTTATATAGCCTCAAAACATGGTTAAAACTATCATTTTTATTACGTGGATTGTCATTCTTGCATCTGTAGCTCTGTCTATACATTTGAGAATGGTTACATATCTCCGGCACAATCCCTCAGTTTATAAACCGAAACATGGGTAATCCTAAAGTTACAATACTGATTTAAAATGTTGGACAGTTAACTAATAACCGTAAAGGATTACATTTAGAAGGTAAGCAACCCGAACCTTGAAGATTGTTTCAGGAAAGCCACTACCCCAAACTCCCAATTATAATCACCTGTTAAAACAAGATGGCTAACGCAGAACACACTACAGATGACAATGTTAAAACAAGATGGCTAACGTAGAACACACTACAGATGACCAGTCTGTTAAAACAAGATGGCTAACGCAGAACACAGTACAGATGACCATGTTAAAACAAGATGGCTAACGCAGAACACAATACAGATGACCATGTTAACACAAGATGGCTAACGTAGAACACAGTACAGGTGACCATGTTAAAACAAGATGGCTAACGTAGAACACACTACAGCTGACCAGTCTGTTAAAACAAGATGGCTAACGTAGAACACACTACAGATGACCAGTCTGTTAAAACAAGATGGCTAACGTTAGAACACACTACAGCTGACCAGTCTGTTAAAACAAGATGGCTAACGCAGAACACAATACAGATGACCAGTCTGTCAAAACAAGATGGCTAACGTAGAACACACTACAGATGACCATGTTAAAACAAGATGGCTAACGTAGAACACACTACAGATGACCATGTTAAAACAAGATGGCTAACGTAGAACACACTACAGATGACCAGTCTGTTAAAACAAGATGGCTAACATAGAACACACTAGAGATGACCATGTTAAAACAAGATGGCTAATGTAGAACACACTACAGATGACCAGTCTGTCAAAACAAGATGGCTAACGCAGAACACACTACAGATGACCAGTCTGTTAAAACAAGATGGCTAACGTAGAACACACTACAGATGACCAGTCTGTCAAAACAAGATGGCTAACGCAGAACACAATACAGATGACCAGTCTGTCAAAACAAGATGGCTAACGTAGAACACACTACAGATGACCAGTCTGTCAAAACAAGATGGCTAACGCAGAACACAATACAGATGACCATGTTAAAACAAGATGGCTAACGTAGAACACACTACAGATGACCATGTTAAAACAAGATGGCTAACGTAGAACACAGTACAGATGACCAGTCTGTTAAAACAAGATGGCTAACGTAGAACACACTACAGATGACCAGTCTGTTAAAACAAGATGGCTAACGTAGAACACACTACAGATGACCAGTCTGTTAAAACAAGATGGCTAACGTAGAACACACTACAGATGACCAGTCTGTTAAAACAAGATGGCTAACGTAGAACACAGTACAGATGACCAGTCTGTTAAAACAAGATGGCTAACGCAGAACACAATACAGATGACCAGTCTGTCAAAACAAGATGGCTAACGTAGAACACACTACAGATGACCAGTCTGTCAAAACAAGATGGCTAACGCAGAACACAATACAGATGACCATGTTAAAACAAGATGGCTAACGTAGAACACACTACAGATGACCATGTTAAAACAAGATGGCTAACGTAGAACACAGTACAGATGACCAGTCTGTTAAAACAAGATGGCTAACGTAGAACACACTACAGATGACCAGTCTGTTAAAACAAGATGGCTAACGTAGAACACACTACAGATGACCAGTCTGTTAAAACAAGATGGCTAACGTAGAACACACTACAGATGACCAGTCTGTTAAAACAAGATGGCTAACGTAGAACACACTACAGATGACAATGTTAAAACAAGATGGCTAACGTAGAACACACTACAGATGACCATGTTAAAACAAGATGGCTAATGTAGAACACAGTACAGATGACCAGTCTGTTAAAACAAGATGGCTAACGTAGAACACACTACAGCTGACCATGTTAAAATCTCACATGATGTTCAGAATCAAAGACCAGTGAAGACCTCAATAAGATCACAGTTGTGACACCTTTCTGTTTTCTCAAGGACATTCCATTTTTTTTTAAACGTATAAACTAATGATATGTACCCATTGATTCTTGAAAAATATAACTTGTAAATGAGCTTAGTTCAACTTTCGTAACCCCATCAGAACCCAGAAAATAAACTTGTTTTACTCCAATGTTTATTAAACAAAGTACATCTTTTTTTTAACACTTATATAGCCTCAAAACATGGTTAAAACTATCATTTTTATTACGTGGATTGTCATTCTTGCATCTGTAGCTCTGTCTATACATTTGAGAATGGTTACATATCTCCGGCACAATCCCTCAGTTTATAAACCGAAACATGGGTAATCCTAAAGTTACAATACTGATTTAAAATGTTGGACAGTTAACTAATAACCGTAAAGGATTACATTTAGAAGGTAAGCAACCCGAACCTTGAAGATTGTTTCAGGAAAGCCACTACCCCAAACTCCCAATTATAATCACCTATCAGGGTTTTACTGTCTCAACACTGCCCCCGTGTGACAAGAAACGGAATTGACAGGATTTTTCTAAAACTGAAAGCTGCAGTGAGCAGTCTTGACCACCCACTCTAATGCATAGGCTCTAGCTCTGTGGACTAACACAGTCTTGTTGAATCAATGAGATACATTCTATATATCCTATTCCTGTGTTCTTGACTGACCTTCTCCATAGGTAAAGTGACAGTCATTGGTTGGTGAGCAGTGGCTGGACATGGATAGGGGGGACACTGTTGACAGCTGTGTCACAAAGCATCAGTAAGGATGACCTACGTGTGTGTTTAGGGAGGGAGGGGGGGGGTTGGTTGATTGATTGTTTTTTCTATCCTTGTAGAGACCTAAAATCCTCAAAAGTCCCCACAAGTAGAGAAAATAAAGGAACATTCTCCCTTCTGGGGACATTTCCCACTTCCTCATGAGGACAAATTATTTGAAGCTTAGGGGTTAGGTTTAGGGTTAGGGTTACAATGAGGGTTAACATTAGGGTTAGGGTAAGGGGTAAGGGGTTAGGTTTAGGGTTTAGGTTAGGGTAAGGGGTAAGGGGTTAGGTGATAGGTTTAGGGTCACAATGAGGGTTAACATTAGGGTTAGGGTAAGGGGTTAGTGGTTAGGTTTAGGGTTTAGGGTCACAATGAGGGTTAACATTAGGGTTAGGGTAATGGCTAAGGGGTTAGGGGTTAGGGTTACAATGAGGGTTAACATTAGGGTTAGGGTAAGGGGTTAGTGGTTAGGTTAAGGAGCTAGGTTTAGGTTAGGGGGATGGGTTAAGGTTAGGGTCAGAGTTAAGGTCATTGTAAGTTATGGTAACTGTTGCTACAACGTTGGAAGCAAAGAATCGTTTACAATGTCATTGTCTTTTCTTCTGTCTTTACCTCTCGCTTCTTGCTGTAGCGTTAAGATTTCCCTTCACCGGAACTAAGGGGCCGAGCCTGAACCATGAAAAACAGCCATGAAAAACAGCTTTACAGTTGGCACTATGCATTGGGGCAGGTAGCGTTCTCCTGGCATCCGCCAAACCCAGATTTGTCCGTTGGACTGCCAGATGGTGAAGCGTGATTCATCACTCCAGAGAACACGTTTCCACTGCTCCAGAGTCCAATGGCGGCGAGTTTGACACCACTCCAGCCGACGCTTGGCATTGTACATGGTGATCTTAGGCTTGTATGCATCTGCTCGGCCATGGAAACACCATTTCAAGAAGCCCCCAGAATGAACAGTTCTTGTACTGACGTTGCTTCCGGAAGTGAGTGTTGCAACCAAGTTCAGACGATGTATACGTGTTTCAGCACTCTGCTGTCCCATTCTATGAGCCGTTGTCGATCCTAGACGTTTCCATCTTCACAATAACAGCATTTACAGTTGACCGGGGCAGCTCTAGCAGGGCAGACATTTTATGAACTGACTTGTTGGAAAGGTGGCATCCTATGACGGTGCCACGTTGAAAGTCACTTAGCTCGTCAGTAAGGCCATTCTACTGCCAATGTTTGTCTATGGAGGTTGCATTCTTGATCGATATTATACACCTGTCAGCACCGGGTGTGGTTGAAATAGCCGAATCCACTCATTTGAAGGGGTGTCCACATATTTTTGTAAATATAGTGTATCTTGCAGTCCTTCTCTGACATACAAACTACATAAAAACAACTTTGAAATGACTCAATCACAGTTCAAGAGGGTCCAGCGTCTGGTGTGCATTCCGCCTTCTCATTCTCCTTATCCCCCTTCTCCTTCTCCTTCTCCTTCTCCTTCTCCTTCTCCCCCTTCTCCTTCTCCTCCTTCTTCTCCTTCTCCTTCTCCTTCTCCTCCTTCTCCTTCTCCTTCTCCTTCTCCTCCTTCTCCTTCTCCTTCTCCTTCTCCTTCTTCTCCTTCTCCTTCTCCTTCTTCTCCTCCTTCTCCTCCTTCTTCTCCTCCTTCTCCTTCTCCTCCTTCTCCTTCTCCTCATTCTCCTCCTTCTCCTTCTCCTCCTTCTCCTTCTCCTCCTTCTCCTTCTCCTTCTTCTCCTTCTCCTTCTCCTTCTCCTCCTTCTCCTCCTTCGTCTCCTCCTCCTTCTCCTTCTTCTCCTCCTTCTCCTCCTTCTCCTTCTCCTCCTTCTCCTTCTCCTTCTCATTCTCCTCCTTCTCCTTCTCCTTCTCCTTCTCCTTCTCCTTCTCCTCCTTCTCCTTCTCCTTCTCCTTCTCCTTCTCCTTCTCCTTCTCCTCCTTCTTCTCCTCCTTCTCCTTCTCCTCCTTCTCCTTCTCCTCATTCTCCTCCTTCTCCTTCTCCTTCTCCTTCTCCTTCTCCTTCTCCTTCTCCTCCTTCTCCTTCTCCTTCTCCTTCTCCTTCTCCTCATCATTTTTATTCCTTTCTTTTCTCCCCAAAGTGTTTTAGTGTGTTGCTCAGGGCCGGGGTTACCATGACAACAGAGAGCAGGAAGAGAGAGTGCGGAATGTTCCGGCAGGCAGGCAGGTGTCACCTCTAGCTGTCTCACCTCACCTTTTGTTGTGTCTGGCTGGCTGGCACTCTGGCGACTAGTCCATGTCCCAGACCCCAGGGCCCCTGACGGGCCACTCAGTGGGTGGGGAGATGGGGAGGAAGAGGAGAGGAGGGAAAATAGAGTGCGAGGGGGGAAGAAGGACAGTGGAGGACTGTAGGTGGGCAGAGAGTTGGTGGATAGAGGGAGGGAGGGAGGGAGAAGTAGGGGAGAGAGGGAGCAAGAGGAGGGGGTAAGATAGACTGTAGGTGGGGATAGGGAGGGAGAGAGTTAGGAGTGAAAGGGAGAGGGGGAGGGAGGAAGAGGGGTGGACTGTCTTTCCCCCTGGGCCCCCTCCGATGCCCTAATGGAGGATGCCAACACGGCACTCAGGTGAAACGGATGTGGCCTCTCGGTGATGGCAAAGAGCTGTTCCCGGTGGATCACAGGGGAAGAATGGTATACACAGTAAACAATGGAAGAATACATGGGTAGACGGGTAGAGGATAGTTCAGTGCACTCTGAGGCCCCAGTCTGGTCTGTCTGTCTGTCAGACACCTGCTGCTGCGACCGTGGTTCACCTCTACAGAGTGGAACTGTGGTCCAGACAAGGGTGGGTTGAAATAACATTTTTCTCTTAATGAATCCCAAATGACACCCTACCCCCTAATACACCCTACCCCTCTGGTCAAAAGTAGTGCACTACATAGGGAATAGGGTGCCAAAGTAGTAATAGCGACTAGCCGGGTATACATAGTAGCCTACTGCCTCTGGGCATCTAGGAGGGGTTTGATGCATGAATAAGTGAAGTGATAGAACTATATAATTTGCCTTTAGCAAATACCAGTTTTCAAAACTACGGGAGGGAAACTAACTATATAACCTCTGTGCTTCACTGTTCAAGGCTAGTGATTTGCAATTGAATAGATTTCTGTCACGTATACACCCAGCTAGCACATTTGATTCTTTGGAAGTTGTGGGAACGTACAGTATGCTATTTGTTTTGGGAACGTTTCCTGACCGGTAAAACTGAACTTTATTAAAACGTTCTCAGAACAGAAGTGAAAATGTTGCCTTTTCTGGGAACGTTATATTTAGGTTACAGGGAGGTTCTGAAAACGTTTGCCATTGTTCCTTATGTTTTCTGTGAATGGAAATGATTGGTTATTTAGATTTAATTTCCTTAATACTTTCACCGAATGTTTCAATAAGACTTTTAATAGCACTGCTAGCTTTTCCTTTCTTTCTCAATGCAGAGATAGGAGACATGGAGATACATTTCCTTCTGCATTAATCATGCAAACACATTTCTTTTTTATTGTGACACGGCATCACTGACATTAGAACCTATAATCTACGGTTCTCTATCCATGGAATTAGTCCTCCGCGCCACCATGATGGAGGTACCAGGATGGAGGTATCAGGATGGAGGTACCAGGATGGAGGTATCAGGATGGAGGTATCAGGATGGAGGTATCAGGATGGAGGTATCAGGATGGAGGTATCAGGATGGAGGTACCATGATGGAGGTACCATGATGGAGGTATCATGATGGAGGTACCATGATGGAGGTATCAGGATGGAGGTACCATGATGGAGGTATCAGGATGGAGGTACCATGATGGAGGTACCATGATGGAGGTACCATGATGGAGGTACCATGATGGAGGTACCATGATGGAGGTATCAGGATGGAGGTACCATGATGGAGGTACCATGATGGAGGTATCATGATGGAGGTACCATGATGGAGGTACCATGATGGAGGTATTAGGATGGAGGTACCATGATGGAGGTACCATGATGGAGGTATCATGATGGAGGTACCATGATGGAGGTACCATGATGGAGGTACCATGATGGAGGTATCATGATGGAGGTACCATGATGGAGGTATCATGATGGAGGTACCATGATGGAGGTATCATGATGGAGGTATCATGATGGAGGTATCATGATGGAGGTACCATGATGGAGGTACCATGATGGAGGTATCATGATGGAGGTATCATGATGGAGGTACCATGATGGAGGTACCATGATGGAGGTACCATGATGGAGGTATCAGGATGGAGGTACCATGATGGAGGTACCATGATGGAGGTATCATGATGGAGGTACCATGATGGAGGTACCATGATGGAGGTATTAGGATGGAGGTACCATGATGGAGGTACCATGATGGAGGTATCATGATGGAGGTACCATGATGGAGGTACCATGATGGAGGTACCATGATGGAGGTATCATGATGGAGGTACCATGATGGAGGTATCATGATGGAGGTACCATGATGGAGGTATCATGATGGAGGTATCATGATGGAGGTACCATGATGGAGGTACCATGATGGAGGTACCATGATGGAGGTATCATGATGGAGGTATCATGATGGAGGTATCATGATGGAGGTACCATGATGGAGGTACCATGATGGAGGTATCATGATGGAGGTATCATGATGGAGGTACCATGATGGAGGTATCATGATGGAGGTACCATGATGGAGGTACCATGATGGAGGTACCATGATGGAGGTATCATGATGGAGGTACCATGATGGAGGTATCATGATGGAGGTATCATGATGGAGGTACCATGATGGAGGTATCATGAAAAAAAATATATGAATACAAAGGTGTTCATTTGAGTCTACTCAAACAGATCAGACTTGAACGGAAACAACTGCCTTCACGTTAACCCTCGCAGGGCTACCGGACCGCATCCTCAGAGCATGGGCAGAAACCACCTCGCTGGAGTATTTACTGACATATTCAATCTCTCCCAATCCCAGTCTGCTGTCCCCACGTGCTTCAAGATGTCCACCACTGCTCCTGTACCCAAGACAACGAAGTTAACTGAATTTAACTAAATTAGTATCGCACCGTAGCACTCACTTCTGTCATCATGAAGTGCTTTGAGAGGCTAGTTAAGGATCATTGCATTCCGCCCTAATAGATCCGTGGATGATGCAATCGCCATCGCACTGCACACTGCCCTGTTTGTATTTGTGTTTATTATGGATCCCCATTAGATGCTGCCAAAGCAGCAGCTACTCTTCCTGAGGTCCTGCAAAATTAAGGCAGTTAATACAATTTTAAAAACATTACAATTTATTCACAGATTTCACAACACACCTTGTGCCCTCAGGCCCCTACTCCACCACTACCACGTATCTACAGTACTACATTCATGTGTATGTATAGTGCGTATGTTATCGTGTGTGTGTGTGTGTGTGTGTGTGTGTGTGTGTGTGTGTGTGTGTGTGTGTGTGTGTGTGTGCCAATGTTTGTGTTGCTTCTATACCATTTGGACAAGAGTAATATCTATGTAATATCTACGTAAGAACGCTGTTCATTGACTACAGCTCAGCCTTCAACACCACAGTACCCTCCAAGGGCATCATTAAGCTTGAGGCCCTGGATCTGAACCCCGCCCTGTGCAACTGGGTCCTGGACTTCCTGATTGGCTGCCCCCAGGTGGTGAAGGTAGGCAACCACACCTCAACTACGCTAATTCACAACACAGGGGCCCCACAAGGGTGCATGCTCAGCCCCCTACTGTACTCCCTGTTCACCCACGACTGTGTGGCCATGCACGTCTCCATCGCAATCATCAAGTTTGCAGACGACACAACAGTGGTAAGCCTGATTACCAACAACGACGAGACGGACTACAGGACGGAGAGGTGACAGGAAAATAGCCTCTTCAACAGTGCTTTGTTAGGAATTGATGTTATTCTTCAATAACACAAACTCCAAAGCAAATCAGCGGGAGAAAAATGGGTTTATTAGAGAAGGACAAATCAAGATCTTATGCTGGGAGGAATATGTTCAGTCTCCCTTGTCCTCAGCTTTTCTCCACTAAACAAAGGAACAGGATGCCATTTATAGCCACCCACCCGAGCCTGTGGTTGACCAATCAGAAGTCCTTTCCGTACAACTCACCAATGGCCAAATAACAAATATCCTACTCCTGACTCAATGTACAGAACGTAGCACAAGCACAGTGCCTCGTTTTTCCTATTTTGTTGCATTACAACCTGTAATGGATTTTTATTTGGATTTCATATAATGGACATATACAAAATAGTCCAAATTGGTGAAGTGAAATGAAAAAAATAACTTGTTTAAAACAATAATAAAAAATGATAAACTGAGAAGTGGTGCGTGTATATATATTCACCCCCTTTGCTAAGAAGTCCCTAAATAAGATCTGGTGCGATCAATTACCTCCAGAAGTTACATAATTAGTTAAATAAAGTCCACCTGTGTGGAATCTAAGTGTCACATGATCTGTCACATGATCTCAGTATATATACACCTGTTCTGAAAGGCCCCAGAGTCTGCAACACCACTAAGCAAGGGGCACCACTAAGCAAGGGGCACCACGAAGACCAAGGAGCTCTCCAAACAGGTCAGGGACAAAGTTGTGGAGAAGTACAGATCAGGGTTGGGTTATAAAAAATATCAGAAACTTTTAACATCCCACGGAGCACCATTAAATCCATTAATAAAAAATGGAAAGAATATGACACCACAACAAACCTGCCAAGAGAGGGCCACTCAACAAACTCAAGGACCAGGCAAGGAGGGCATTAATCAAAGAGGCAACAAAGAGACAAAAGATAACCCTGAAGGAGCTGCACAGCTCCACAGCGGAGATTGGAGCATCTGTCCATAGGACAATTTTAAGCTGTACACTCCACAGAGCTGGGCTTTACGGAAGAGTGGCCAGAATAAAATAAACAAAGATGTTTGATGTTTGCCAAAAGGCATGTGGGAGACTCCCCACACATATGGAAGAAGGTACTCTGGTCAGACCTTCCAGCAGGACAATGACCCTAAGCATACTGCTAAAGCAATACTCGAGTGTTTAGGCGAAACAATTTAAATGTCTGGGAATGGCCTAGTCAAAGCCCAGACCTCGATCTAATTGAGAAACTGCGGTAGGACTTAAAGATTGCTGTACATCAGCGGAATCCATCCAACTTGAAGCAGCTGGAGCAGTTTAGCCTTGAAGAATGGGCAAAAATCCCAGTGGCTAGATGTGCCAAGCTTATAGAGACATACCCCAAGAGACTTACAGCTGTAATTGCTGCAAAGGGTGGATAGTTATGCATGCTCAAGTGTTCTGTTTTCTTGTCTTATTTCTTGTTTGTTTTACAATAAAAAATATTTAGCATCTTCAAAGTGGTAGGCATGTTGTGTAAATCAAATGATACAAATCCCCCCAAAAATGATATTTTAATTCATGGTTTTAAGGCAACAAAATAGGATAAATGCCAAGGGGGGTGAACACTTTCACAAACCAGTAGCTCTGAGTTCAGGAGTGAAATTCCACAGATTTCTGAACAGCTGTGGAACTGAAACATAACTACTATTTACAATTCCCTTTTGACCATCTCGTTCTCTCGTTCTCTCATCCTCTGCATTGTGTATTTATATTCAAAATGTTCTGCTTCTTCAACCTCAGGAGGCTGAATAAATTTGTCTTGGCCCCTAAGACATTTACAGATGCACAATCGAGAGCATTCTGTCGGGCTCTATCACCGTCTGGTTTCGGCAACTGCACCTTCCGCAAATGCAGGGCTCTCCAGAGGGTGGTGCGGTCTGCCCAACGCATCAACGGAGGCACACTGCCTGCCCTCCTGGACACCTACAGCACCCGATGTCACAGGAAGGCCATAAAGATCATCAAGGACAACAGCCACCCCGAGCCACTGCCTGTTCACCCCGCTATCATCCAGAAGGCGAGGTCGGTACAGGTGCATTAAAGCTAGGACAGAGAGACTGAAAAACAGTTTCTATCTCAAGGCCACCAGACTGTTAAACAGTCACCACTAGCTGGCCCGCACCCAGTACCATACCCTGAACTTTAGGTCAATGTCACTAACCGGCTACCACCCGGTTACTCAACCCTGCACCTTTGAGGCTGCTGCCCTATATACATAAACATGTAACACTGGTCACTTTAATCATGTCTACATACTGTTTTACCCACTTCACATGTATATACTGTATTCTAGTCAAGGCTCATCCTGTTCAAATATACTACATATTCTATCCATGTATTTTACAGATATACAACACATTCTATCCACATACTGTCCATGGGGCGGCAGCGTAGCCTAGTGGTTAGAGTGTTGGGACTAGTAACCGAAAGGTTGCAATATCAAATTCCCCCAAATCTGTAGTTCTGCCCCTGAACAAGGCAGTTAACCCACTGTTCCTAGGCTGTCATTGAAAATAATATTTTTTTTTCTTAACTGACTTGCCTGGTTAAATAAAGGTTATTTAATTAACCCATGATTTATTAGATATTCAAACAAAAATACTATGATTTTAGGTGATGGTGTTTTATGAATTGTACACAAAAAGAGAGAAGTTTTTATTTGTTATTTCTTTTACTGTGAGCTATTTATAAATAAAGATAAAGCTACACCCCAGTTACTGTATATTTCTCTGGAACTGATAAAGCGCAGATCGGAAAAACATGTCAAGGTCAGTCAGAGAGAACATAAGCCCTGGTTATATAAGCACCGCCAACTACTGTAGTTGTATGTAATGAAAAACATGAACATAAAGTCATGGTGAACTTCACTGTTGGGTTGAGCCCCCTGACATTTTAAATTTCTATCAGAATTGGCATTGGCATCGAGTATAGTGTTGTTGGTTGGAAAAACAGTACACACACACAGGCACACACACACACACACACACACACACACACACACACACACACGCACACACACACACACACACACACACGGTCATAATAAGTCAGCAGAAGTGAATAGGCACTCTAAATAGGTATACGACAGATGACCATTTCAAGCCATTCTAAATCAGTACATCCTAAACACTATGAACACAAAATTAATATGTCTGTCTTATAACATCTCTATGATCTATAGTTCCATGTATCTATACATTTGTAGTTTATAATCACTGTAAATGTTAGATGTTGTTTTTTATTTTGTATTATATTGACCGTGAGATGTTTCTTCCACTAGATCAAATGTTGCAATCTCAGATATCCATTTCAGCTATTGATTTTATAGTGGCAAAACAAATGCTAGCTCTGACAAACTGTTGCACCATTCGCTGGCTATTTAGCAAATATTACAATATCTCTCGGTTCACAACAGAGCTATACACAAGGTAAGGTTGCAGCTGAAATTATTCAGGGTTTCCTTTTTTTTGTAAGAATATTTAACATAGGCTTTCATGGCCTAAACTCTTAGAAAAAAAAGGTGCTATTTAAAACCTAAAAGGATCCTTTGGCTGTCCCCATAAGAGAACCCTTTTGAAGAACCCTTTTTGGTTCTGGTTCTGGGTAGAACTATTTTGGGTTCCACGTAGAACCTAAAAGGGTTCTGCCTGGAACCAAAAAGGGGACAGCCGAAGAACCCTTTTTAAGCTTTTTTCTAAGAGTGTAAGAGTGTAGAAAAGGCATCTGTGTCCCTGCTATGAATACAAATCACACAACATCTCTTACAAACATCATCAATTACTACTGTTTTGCTACTTGAAACACAGTGTAGTATTGTCGCATATTTTGTCATTTGGCTGAGGGTTTATATCTAGAACCCTCTATGTAGGGTTCTTCAAATAACTCCCTGTCATATGGTCCTGCCTAGAAGGGTTCAACCAAGAACCATGTTATCATGTAAAGGTTCTTCCTAGAACCGTCTATGAAGGGTTCGTCGTGTCTTTGCTGTCATTGAATGTGAAGACTGTTATTTTATCAAATCAATTCTCTATGTGTAATTGTTATTACGTGATTAAACTGATAATGGTCAACTTAATTAACTAGGAAGTCGGGGCACCATGGAAAATGTTGACTTACTTATAATTTTCCGAATATAACTCTTCAGGTATTTTAATATCTGATCGATTAGTCTCATTAATGTTTTATCATTACCTTGTCAGTCTCATTCCAAACGTCGTTAAATTCTTGGTCATCTGCACGAACCCATAAATTATGAATCAGCGATATACAAATTGTCTTAATTTTTTATTTACTAACTAATCAAATCACAGAAAAACATGAAAACACACACAATTAGTACATTGGGTTGCTTCATGATACAAAGAAAAGTCCCTAGTGGACTAAGTCGATATGACAACTTGGTAGATAAAAGGAAGGGGGTGGGACTGAGAAAGAGCGGGAAAGACACATGGATACACTACACACAGTCTATAATTATATTCATTGAAATGCTAATTCTTTGCACATGAACAGCCGCTCATTCGAGAATAATTGCAATGTGTTTATATTTACACCTGTATGTCGTTGTTGTCTTCTCTGTTGGAATCTCGATCGTCCGGTAGGGTTCATCTGAGTCTCTGGTTAACTTTCATTGAAGTCTTTTGTGGTTGTAGGTGGTTAGAATGGTTACTTCAAAGTTCCATTCAGAAATGTTCTCATAGAATAGATGCTTTGGCGGTTGTCTGTATTCTCGTTCTAGACTTATGTCATTTCTAGCTACAGACTAGTATTTATAGATCTAAGATTTGATCTTATTCTGTAGTGAATGATAGTCTCAGAGTTGAACCATTTCAATCCGTGTTGCCAATGCTCCACGTGGTATCGTCTTATCCTTTGGTAGAGTTGTAGTTTAAACCACTGCACACACCAGCGTCACCCGGCATGGTTTGGTCTTAGAAATTCAACAATTTGCAACCTTAGCTTGTGTGGTCTGGTGTGAATTTCATCAGCAGTGGGTTTTATCCATTTCAGTAGAAAAGTAGAGAAGGGCATGAAGCCAATGTAATGTCTATGCTCACGTTGGCTTGACCATGGATATGACTTTATATGAAAAACCCATACTTTCATTTAGAAGGTTAAAACCTCTAAATGATAGGGGGCAGCATTTTCACTTTTGGATAAATAGCGTGCCCAATTTCAACTTCCTGCTACTCATGCCAAGAATATAAGATATGCATAGTATTAGTAGATTTGAATATAAAACACTCTGAAGTTTCTAAAACTGTTTGAATCATGTCTGTGAGTGTAACATAACTTATGTAGCAGGCAAAACTCAGAGGACTAACCGTTCAGATGTTGTTTTTTTTTAGGTCTATTCTGTTCAGTGTTTTCTCATTGGGAAACTATATTTCTTAGGAGCTTGTTTTCAGTTCCTACCGCTTCCACTCGATGTCACCAGTCTTTGAAATTTGGTTGAGGTTATTCCTTTGTGCAATGAAGAAGTACGGCCATCTTGGAATTGGGTAACACTGTTGAGAGTTTCGCAAGACTTGAAAAGTGGTGTTGGTTTCTTGTCTTCCTGTATTGAACACAGATAGACCCGTCTTCAATTTGATCAATTATTAATGTTTAAAAATACCTAAAGTTGTATTACAAAAGTAGTTTGAAATGTTTTGGCAAAGTTTACAGGTAACTTTTGAAATATTTTGTAGTGACGTTGCGCAAATTGGAAGCTGTTTTTTTCTGGATCAAACGCGCCAAATAAATTGACATTTTGGATATATATGGACGGAATTAATCGAACAAAAGGACCATTTATGATGTTTATGGGACATATTGGAGTGCCAACAAAAGAAGCTCGTCAAAGGTAAGGCATGATTTATATTTTATTTCTGCGTTTTGTGTAGCGCCTGCAGGGTTGAAATATGCTACTCTCTTTGTTTACTGTTGTGCTATCATCAGATAATAGTTTCTTATGCTTTCGCCGAAAAGCCTTTTTAAAATCTGACATGTTGGCTGGATTCACAATGAGTGTAGCTTTAATTCAGTATCTTACATGTGTGATTCAATGAAAGTTAGATTTTTATATAATTTTATTTGAAATTGCCTCGCTGCATTTTCCCTGGCTTTTCGCAAGCGTCCCCTATCCTACATTAATTAATTAACATCACATTACATCTTTTCAAAAATAGTTTCAGGTTTAATCACATATGTTTCACAACATTTAGATGTAAACCTGACAGCTGGGAAATGTCCACTTTAAGAGATACAGTTATGTCTGTTTCCTGTCCTTCATGAGGTCACCAAATTAAACACACTCATCATAACAGTCCCTTAAGTGTCCACAGACCATTTACACATTCCCAAAAGTAGGAACGCTGTTTAATTAGGACTTTAATTAGGAGTTTGTGCTCTTCCATTGTTCTTTCTAGGCTCTCTACCTCCATACTGCATGGCAGTTTCTACCCTGCATTTATGACCTGAGGTACTAAACCTGGTTTAGGAGAGAGAGAGTGAGAGATTGGGAGGGGGGGGCAGCCATGATGTACACCCAGAAAGGGCCACGTCATGACAGGTTCTACCAAGAACCACGTTATCATCTGAAGGTTATTCCTAGAATCGTCTATGAAGGGTTCTACCAAGAACCACGTTAACATTAAAAGGTTATTCCTAGAATCGTCTATGAAGGGTTCTACCAAGAACCACGTTAACATCTAAAGGTTATTCCTAGAACCGTCTATGAAGGGTTCTACCAAGAACCACGTTAACATCTAAAGGTTATTCCTAGAACCGTCTATGAAGGGTTCTACCAAGAACCACGTTAACATCTAAAGGTTATTCCTAGAACCATCTATGAAGGGTTCTACCAAGAACCACGTTAACATCTAAAGGTTATTCCTAGAACCGTCTATGAAGGGTTCTACCAAGAACCATGTTATCATCTAAAGGTTATTCCTATAACTGTCATGTATTGTCATATTATGTCTTGTTCCTGTTCTTTCTCTTCACTCTGTCTCCCTCTGCTGGTCGTATTAGGTTACCTTCTCTTCCCCTCTTTCCACCAGCTGTTCCTCATCTTCTCTAACTACCTCGTTCACCCTTTTCCCACCTGTTCCCTTTTTTCCCTCTGATTAGGTCTCTATTTCTCTCTCTGTTCCTGCTTCTGTCTTTGTCAGATTCTCATTTGAGTTTCTCATGCCAGAACCAAACTATCGTCTTGTTTGCTTCTACCTTGTCCTGTCCTGTTGGAATCTGCCTGTTCATCTGAGGCTACGTGTGATCAGGTACCTCTGTCCTCTACAACCCAGCTATTCTCCTCTGCTGCTAAAAGGGGAACTATTCTGTGATATTCAGAAGGACTTTATGTTTCATTTGTCGCCCTCTCTGCGGGTTGTTTATTTTGCCATCACATATATGTGAAGAGGATCTATGTCTTACCTGTGTGTTGACATTAAAGGACTCTGTTTTTGTTAAACCGCTTTTGGGTCCTCACTCTCGTGCACAACAATAACCGTCTATGAAGGGTTCTACCAAGAACCACGTTAACATCTAAAGGTTATTCCTAGAACCGTCTATGAAGGGTTCTACCAAGAACCACGTTAACATCTAAAGGTTATTCCTAGAATCGTCTATGAAGGGTTCTACCAAGAACCATGTTAACATCTAAAGGTTGTTCCTAGAATCATCTATGAAGGGTTCTACCAAGAACCATGTTAACATCTAAAGGTTATTCCTATAATCATCGATGAAGGGTTCTACCAAGAACCATGTTAACATCTAAAGGTTATTCCTATAATCATCTATGAAGGGTTCTACCAAGAACCATGTTAACATCTAAAGGTTATTCCTAGAATCATCTATGAAGGGTTCTACCAAGAACCATGTTAACATCTAAAGGTTATTCCTAGAATCATCTATGAAGGGTTCTACCAAGAACCATGTTAACATCTAAAGGTTATTCCTAGAATCATCTATGAAGGGTTCTACCAAGAACCATGTTAACATCTAAAGGTTATTCCTAGAATCATCTATGAAGGGTTCTACCAAGAACCATGTTAACATCTAAAGGTTATTCCTAGAATCATCTATGAAGGGTTCTACCAAGAACCATGTTAACATCTAAAGGTTATTCCTAGAATCATCTATGAAGGGTTCTACCAACGACCCCGTTTTATCTTTGGAGGGGTATTCATTGAACTGTTCCACCAGCCTTTTCCAATCTAATTATTTATGACAATACATTACATATATCATTAAGGCCTTTCTTTGAGAGAGCCTAGTTATACCCTAACACAGTGGAGTTACAGGCCACAAAAGGCCTGAAAGTCACATTATATTGGCTTGCAAAGTGATGTGTATATCCTATAGGAATCCAGACAGAATTTAGGATATCCAACAAGTGGAATTGTTAATTTACCTGCAGTCTTCATTCAGAATGACTGCAAGAGTAGAAAAGATTGACTTCTGAACCTACCTCAATCATCTAAACTGGGTCAACCATCTCAGTAACGGGTACAAGAAATCTAACTACTAACAGATTGGATTAGTTTAGAAAACAATGTTATTTTTCTTTGTGTAGCATAACATTAATCAACATATCAATGTACATGCAAAAACACAGATATTACTGTGAAACAAACAATTCTGAGAATCTCCCTGCAATAGAGCATGCTGGGAAATATGATATATGGTTCTATGTAGAACCCTTCTTGCCTTCCAACGAATCATCAAAGAACCCTTTCTTCCAGAAATAGTTCTAAGAATATTAAAGGTTCTATGTAGAACCCTTTCTTCCAGAAATAGTTCTAAGAATATTAAAGGTTCTATGTAGAACCCTTTCTTCCAGAAATAGTTCTAAGAATATTAAAGGTTCTATGTAGAACCCTTTCTTCCAGAAATAGTTATAAGAATATTAAAGGTTCTATGTAGAACCCTTTGCCTTAAAAATAAGCCTTGTCTTCCAAAAAAAGGTTATTCAGATAAAACCAGTTCTTGGTAGAACCCTATCCCTCCTTTTTTTTAGAGTGTAATTCAGGTAAAGTAGATCTCAGTATGCCAGAGGTATTTTTCACTCTTCTATTTGTGGAAGGAAAACTCTGTAGGTTACTTCAATCGTGAGTAAGACTTGACACCACACACCTGCTTTTACACTGCCCTTGACATTGTAGATAAACACATGTGGAATCTTTACAGAAACATAATACGCCCTATCATTGGCCATAGCGTGAATGGTCAGACGTCTACGCTCTGTATATATACCGGGTGTCAACTCTCCAGTTTGTCGTCTCATGCTTTTTTTTCTATCTCAACCAGGGATAGGCAACATGATGAGGTCTCTAGTTTTGTTGGTCCTGCTGGGGCTGAGCCAGGCTTTCAACAACCCACATGCCAAGCACGGCAGGCAGGCCATCGTCCACCTGTTTGAGTGGAAGTGGAACGACATCGCGGCTGAGTGTGAGAGGTTCCTGGCTCCCAAAGGATACGCTGGAGTTCAGGTATGTACTGTTGGAGAATGGAGAATTTTTCCTGTTTAGGTCAACTGGTCAAGAAAGACTCCATCCCCAGGGTTTATCCTACTGTACTCACCATGGTTGTTGTTCTCCAGGCCCAGGGTTTATCCTAATGTACTCACCATGGTTGTTGTTCTCCTACCCCAGGGTTTATCCTACTGTACTCACCATGGTTGTTGTTCTCCTACCCCAGGGTTTATCCTACTGTACTCACCATGGTTGTTGTTCTCCTACCCCAGGGTTTATCCTACTGTACTCACCATGGTTGTTGTTCTCCAGGCCCAGGGTTTATCCTAATGTACTCACCATGGTTGTTGTTCTCCAGGCCCAGGGTTTATCCTAATGTACTCACCATGGTTGTTGTTCTCCTACCCCAGGGTTTATCCTAATGTACTCACCATGGTTGTTGTTCTCCTACCCCAGGGTTTATTCTAATGTACTCACCATGGTTGTTGTTCTCCAGGCCCAGGGTTTATCCTAATGTACTCACCATGGTTGTTGTTCTCCAGGCCCAGGGTTTATCCTAATGTACTCACCATGGTTGTTGTTCTCCTACCCCAGGGTTTATCCTAATGTACTCACCATGGTTGTTGTTCTCCAGGCCCAGGGTTTATCCTAATGTACTCACCATGGTTGTTGTTCTCCAGGCCCAGGGTTTATCCTAATGTACTCACCATGGTTGTTGTTCTTACGGCTAAATAACCTTACATTTCCTCTTCCCATATGAGTATTGATCATATGACTGTTGTATCACTAGCTACATTTCCATCCAATTTGCGACAGATGTTGGAGCAAACATTCAAAAATCCCCCCCAAAAAACGACCAAGATGCATTTTCCCACCACAGATGAATTTCCGTCACATTGCCTTGTTGCAGATAAAAGTCTGTGCGTGACGAAGTAGTGCACATAAAAGTAACTTGTACCGAATAAAAAATAACATTTAGAAGAGTTTCCATCGCATTTTCATGTCTACAGATGGTTTCGTCACAAAGAATGTTGTGTTGGCACGTGCTCTCTACCCAACAGATGGCAGATACAGTCTACAGGATGAGATTATTATGGACAAAGGAGTGAGATTATTTTTACATGTCAAGCAGGCAGCAAATCATCGATCACCAGAATAAGACACTCAATGGAAAGGAGCATCAAGCTCGTCAGCGTGCACTTTCACCATCCTGTACAGTTATATCATCTGTAGACTGATAAACTGCCTGCTTTCCCTAGTCGTAGTGGGACGACCACACACCATATCATCGCGTGACTCCAAGTTTACTTAAATATGATGGTTATTATATAATAATATAGACTTTTCCACAACCATTTCTCTGATAATTCCTTTTTACAGGCACAAAAAGATCCCACCTTGTCTAACGCATTTTGTTTTGGCGACATTTGGAAAGTTTTACAGACAAATATGCTGTTTCCATCAGGCATGTTTTGAATTTTCTTTTACCCAACATACTTTACTCGCAGAAAATGGTTGGATGGAAACCTGGTTAGTGTCTTCATTTTAGCAAACATTATGAGCACATACCACAGTTGCAATAGTAAAAGATACATATATATATATATATATATACAGAATAATAGATACAGATATATACATACAGAGTAATATACACAGATATATATATAGAGTAATATATACATATATATATATATATATATTTATATATATATACAGAGTAATAGATACAGATATATACATATAGAGAAATATATACAGATATATATACATATATATACAGAGTAATAGATACAGGTATGTATATACAGAGTAATAGATACAGATATATATAGAGAGAGTAATAGATACAGATATATATATATATACAGAGTAATATATACAATTATATATATAGAGAGAGAATAATAGATACAGATATATATATATATATACAGAGTAATAGATACAGATATATATAGAGAGAGTAATATATACAGATATGTATATATAGAGAGATTAATAGATACAAATATACAGTGCCTTGCGAAAGTATTCGGCCTCTTGAACTTTGCGACCTTTTGCCACATTTCAGGCTTCAAACATAAAGATATAAAACTGTATTTTTTTGTGAAGAAACAACAACAAGTGGGACACAAGCATGAAGTGGAACGACATTTTTTGGATATTTCAAACTTTTTTAACAAATCAAAAACTGAAAAATTGGGCGTGCAAAATTATTCAGCCCCTTTACTTTCAGTGCAGCAAACTCTCTCCAGAAGTTCAGTGAGGATCTCTGAATGATCCAATGTTGACCTAAATGACTAATGATGATAAATACAATCCACCTGTGTGTAATCAAGTCTCCGTATAAATGCACCTGCACTGTGATAGTCTCAGAGGTTCGTTAAAAGCGCAGAGAGCATCATGAAGAACAAGGAACACACCAGGCAGGTCCGAGATACTGTTGTGAAGAAGTTTAAAGCCGGATTTGGAAACAAAAAGATTTCCAAAGCTTTAAACATCCCAAGGAGCACTGTGCAAGCGATAATATTGAAATGGAAGGAGTATCAGACCACTGCAAATCTACCAAGACCTGGCCGTCCCTCTAAACTTTCAGCTCATACAAGGATAAGACTGATCAGAGATGCAGCCAAGAGGCCCATGATCACTCTGGATGAACTGCAGAGATCTACAGCTGAGGTGGGAGACTCTGTCCATAGGACAACAATCAGTCGTATATTGCACAAATCTGGCCTTTATGGAAGAGTGGCAAGAAGAAAGCCATTTCTTAAAGATATCCATAAAAAGTGTTGTTTAAAGTTTGCCACAAGCCACCTGGGAGACACACCAAACATGTGGAAGAAGGTGCTCTGGTCAGATGAAACCAAAATGGAACTTTTTGGCAACAATGAAAAACGTTATGTTTGGCGTGAAAGCAACGCAGCTCATCACCCTGAACACAACATCCCCACTGTCAAACATGGTGGTGGCAGCATCATGGTTTGGGCCTGCTTTTCTTCAGCAGGGACAGGGAAGATGGTTAAAATTGATGGGAAGATGGATGGAGCCAAATACAGGACCATTCTGGAAGAAAACCTGATGGAGTCTGCAAAAGACCTGAGACTGGGACAGAGATTTGTCTTCCAACAAGACAATGATCCAAAACATAAAGCAACATCTACAATGGAATGGTTCAAAAATAAACATATCCAGGTGTTAGAATGGCCAAGTCAAAGTCCAGACCTGAATCCAATCGAGAATCTGTGGAAAGAACTGAAAACTGCTGTTCACAAATGCTCTCCATCCAACCTCACTGAGCTCGAGCTGTTTTGCAAGGAGGAATGGGAAAAACTGTCAGTCTCTCGATGTGCAAAACTGATAGAGACATACCCCAAGCGACTTACAGCTGTAATCGCAGCAAAAGGTGGCGCTACAAAGTATTAACTTAAGGGGGCTGAATAATTTTGCACGCCCAATTTTTCAGTTCTTGATTTGTTAAAAAAGTTTGAAATATCCAATAAATGTCGTTCCACTTCATGCTTGTGTCCCACTTGTTGTTGATTCTTCACAAAAAAATACAGTTTTATATCTTTATGTTTGAAGCCTGAAATGTTGCAAAAGGTCGCAAAGTTCAAAGGGGCCGAATACTTTCGCAAGGCACTGTATGTATATATATATATATCCAAAAACACATATCGATGTTAACTGTTGTTTTTTTAAAGATGACTGGCTAACCCACTGATTGTGCTTCATGGTTGCCGCACCCTGAGGTGTTGTTTGAGTTAGAAAATGTACCTATGCTGTTGCCTCTTCCCCTTAGATCTCTCCTCCTACTGAGAGTATTTTGTTGACCAGCCCGTGGAGACCGTGGTGGGAGCGGTACCAGCCAATCAGCTACAACCTGTGTTCCAGATCAGGAAATGAGAGTGAGCTCAGGGACATGATTACCAGATGCAACAACGTTGGGGTAAACAACAATAACAATAACAATAATAATGAACATGACAAACTTCATATCGTCATAGAAGTCCACTGCTAGGGGTTAAGTAGGCTACTTTATCTCCTACTCTGCTCCCACAAACACACAGAAAAAAATGTAAATCACCATCATACTCATACTACCGACCCAACAGAACCAAGTTCAACTGATGGTCTACCAACTCTTAACCAAACCGACAGAACCAAGTTCAACTGATGGTCTACCAACTCTTAACCAAACCGACAGAACCAAGTTCAACTGATGGTCTACCAACTCTTAACCAAACCGACAGAACCAACTGATGGTCTACCAACTCTTAACCAAACCGACAGAACCAAGTTTAACTGTTGGTCTAGCAACAAACTAAACCGACAGAACCAACAGTTAAAATCCTTCCTCCAGATCTATGTCCTGTTCAGTTTTCTTGTGACACTAAAACCTCTCTCCTAATATTCCCAGGTTAACATCTACGTTGATGCCGTCATCAACCACATGTGTGGAGCTGGAGGCGGAGAGGGAACCCACTCTACCTGTGGAACCTATTTCAGTGCCAAAAAGATGGACTTCCCTTCCATTCCCTTCAGTGGCTTTGATTTCAACGAAGGCAAATGCAAATCTGCCAGCGGAGACATCGAGAATTACAATGATATCAACCAGGTATGACTCAGTAAACACTAAATTATTATTGATATCAGCCAGGTATGACTCAGTAAACACTAAATTACAATGATATCAACCAGGTATGACTCAGTAAACACTAAATTACATTTATATCAACCAGGTATGACTCAGTAAACACTAAATTACAATGATATCAACCAGGTATGACTCAGTACACACTAAATTATTATTGATATCAACCAGGTATGACTCAGTAAACACTAAATTACAATGATATCAACCAGGTATGACTCAGTAAACACTAAATTACAATGATAACAACCAGGTATGACTCAGTAAACACTAAATTACAATGATATCAACCAGGTATGACTCAGTACACACTAAATTACAATGATATCAGCCAGGTATGACTCAGTACACACTAAATTACAATGATATTAACCAGGTATGACTCAGTACACACTAAATTACAATGATATCAACCAGGTATGACTCAGTAAACACTAAATTACAATGATATCAACCAGGTATGACTCATTAAACACTAAATTATTATTGATATCAACCAGGTATGACTCATTAAACACTAAATTATTATTGATATCAACCAGGTATGACTCAGTAAACACTAAATTACAATGATACCAACCAGGTATGACTCAGTAAACACTAAATTACAATGATATCAACCAGGTATGACTCAGTAAACACTAAATTACAATGATATCAACCAGGTATGACTCAGTAAACACTAAATTACAATGATATTAACCAGGTATGACTCAGTAAACACTAAATTACAATGATATCAACCAGGTATGACTCAGTAAACACTAAATTATTATTGATATCAGCCAGGTATGACTCAGTAAACACTAAATTACAATGATATCAACCAGGTATGACTCAGTACACACTAAATTACAATGATATCAACCAGGTATGACTCAGTAAACACTAAATTACAATGATATCAACCAGGTATGACTCAGTAAACACTAAATTACAATGATACCAACCAAGTATGACTCAGTAAACACTAAATTACAATGATATCAGCCAGGTATGACTCAGTAAACACTAAATTACAATGATATCAACCAGGTATGACTCAGTAAACACTAAATTACAATGATACCAACCAGGTATGACTCAGTAAACACTAAATTACAATGATATCAACCAGGTATGACTCAGTAAACACTAAATTACAATGATACCAACCAGGTATGACTCAGTACACACTAAATTACAATGATACCAACCAGGTATGACTCAGTAAACACTAAATTACAATGATACCAACCAGGTATGACTCAGTACACACTAAATTACAATGATACCAACCAGGTATGACTCAGTACACACTAAATTACAATGATACCAACCAGGTATGACTCAGTACACACTAAATTACAATGATACCAACCAGGTATGACTCAGTACACACTAAATTACAATGATATCAACCAGGTATGACTCAGTACACACTAAATTACAATGATACCAACCAGGTATGACTCAGTACACACTAAATTACAATGATACCAACCAGGTATGACTCAGTACACACTAAATTATTATTGCAAATCGTATTTTTTATTTTTTTTTACAGTTTGTAGCGTTGTTCATTTTGCGTTGTGTACTTTTAATTAGGACGCTGCCACAACTGGAGGACTGCTAGTTGAATTATTTTTCTATTTGCCCTGCACACGAAGAGACAACACACATTATGTTAACCCTTGGTGTGGTCCTAGCTCTCAGGCACCTGCACACGAAGAGACAACACACATTATGTTAACCCTTGGTGCGGTCCTAGCTCTCAGGCACCTGCACACGAAGAGACAACACACATTATGTTAACCCTTGGCACAGTCCTAGCTCTCAGACACCTGCACACGAAGAGACAACACACATTATGTTAACCCTTGGTGCGGTCCTAGCTCTCAGGCACCTGCACACGAAGAGACAACACACATTATGTTAACCCTTGGTTCGGTCCTAGCTCTCAGACACCTGCACACGAAGAGACAACACACATTATGTTAACCCTTGGCACAGTCCTAGCTCTCAGACACCTGCACAGGAAGAGACAACACACATTATGTTAACCCTTGGTGCAGTCCTAGCTCTCAAACACCTGCACACGAAGAGACAACACACATTATGTTAACCCTTGGCGCGGTCCTAGCTCTCAGACACCTGCACACGAAGAGACAACACACATTATGTTAACCCTTGGTGCGGTCCTAGCTCTCAGGCACCTTGCTAGCTGAAGGTCAGGCAATTTTTACGCAATTTCACAAAATAATGTTTCTCTTTTTGTGGAGATGCTGAATAGTGGTCTTCATTAAGACCACCTAAAGGAGCAGTCTTTAACATTGGGAAACAAACTTTTTTTAAAGTCTAAATTGATTCAAGTTTGCTGTTTTACTTGTGTGATACAATGCAATTTGTGTTATTGTGATACTTTCACACGGTCACTCTTTCAAGTTGGTAACGGACAAATGACGATAATCAGCTTACGTACCCTTTTGTTCCATCCCCAGGTGCGTGATTGTCGTCTGGTGAGTCTGCTGGATCTCGCCCTAGAGAAAAACTACGTCAGGCAAAAGGTGGCCGACTACATGAACAAGCTGATCGACATGGGAGTGGCCGGGTTCAGAGTGGACGCCAGTAAACACATGTGGCCCGGCGACCTTGCTGTCATCTACGGAAGTCTGCACAACCTCAACACCCGCTGGTTCAACGGGGGATCCAGACCCTTCCTGTTCCAGGAGGTAATTATGTACCTCCTTGTTTTTCTAGTAATATACTATAAAATATAAATATAATTTACATACTATAAAACCATACTACTCGCCCCCCCCCCCCCCCCCAAACACACAATATACTTGCTTTGAGCATCTGAAAAATGTCTATATAGGACTGAATCCAATCAGTTTGTGTTACATAACATGTAGAAGTACCATCTACCATCCTCTTACTCAGTCTTGGCATCTCCATTTGTAAATGTAAATCTTCAACAGCGCTCGTTTTTTTTCTTCGTGGCTTCCGTTTAGGTTATCGACTTGGGTGGCGAGG
Source organism: Oncorhynchus mykiss (assembly GCF_013265735.2). NCBI lineage: Eukaryota > Metazoa > Chordata > Actinopteri > Salmoniformes > Salmonidae > Oncorhynchus > Oncorhynchus mykiss. The sequence continues at coordinate 38,225,057 of NC_048592.1, forward strand.
CCATCCAGTCCTCAGAGTACTTCCCCTTAGGCAGAGTCACTGAGTTCAAATATGGAGCCAAAATCGGAAACGTCTTCCGCAAGTGGAACGGAGAAAAGCTATCTTACACCAAGTAAGACATGATTAACATGAGTTAACTTTGTACATTTTCATTGTAGTAATTTAGCCGATGCTCTTATTCAACAAGCAAACAACTCATTAAAGATGGACTCCGGCTATTTCTGAACTTTTTTCTGTCGATAAACAATATCTGAAGTATAAATGCAGTGAGGTCCACGCACTTAAGTGGGAAAAGAAATCTACTTAAAGACGTCGTCCATTCAGAGTTGGTCTGATGGTCTAATGGTCTGACGTTATGTCATCGGCCTCCCCCCTTGCTTGAGAGGAAAGCCCCCCCTCCCCCATTCACTTGTGCCATGTCATGAGGATACCTGTGCCACCTATTGACATGTGCTTTTTTCAGTGTCAAATGCACTTTAACTAATTTCCTCATAAGTTACAAACTCATTGAATACATCATTAAATACAAAACTCATAATATAACTTTTATCAACACTTATCATTGTGTTTGTGAATTTTTCAAAGATACAGTTAATGTATGTGTATTTTGTAAGTAAAGTGTGTGAATTTGTCAACATCTTCCTAAATCATTTCGATGTGTGTTTTCCAGGAACTGGGGTGAGGGCTGGGGCTTCATGCCCGACAGCAATGCTCTTGTGTTTATTGATAACCATGACAACCAGAGAGGTCATGGAGGAGGTGGAAGCTCCATACTCACCTTCTGGGACGCCAGGTACCCTCTCACTACACCTCTCTCTTACATCCAAATCTTTCACTATGCAACTTTGCCAATATCCATTTTAACAACATACAGTACTTCATTCCTTTTAAACTTCTTTATTTTAACAACATACAGTACTTCCTTCCTTTTATACTTCTTCCACTACTGTAAACATATTTTATGACAGCTGAAGGAAGTACACAATTTATCTTCAGGAAAATTACCTTTTCTATTTTTCATACCGATCCCCCCCGATGACATCAATGCATGATTAACAGAAAAATAACAATCATGAAAACAACCATTATTTGAAGATTCATCGATTGTTGACTCACCTGCAGGATTTACAAGATGGCCGTGGCCTACATGCTTGCCCATCCCTACGGAGTGGCCCGTGTGATGTCCTCCTTCCGCTGGAACCGCGCTGATGACTGGCAGGGCCCTCCCAGCCACGAAGATGGATCCACCAAGGATGTCCATGTAAACGCTGACGACACCTGTGGAGACGGATGGGTGTGTGAGCACAGGTGGCGCCAGATTACGTAAGTCCTACAGCGAACAAAGGCAGGTATTGATGTACATCACAGGATGTTTGTGGCACATTGGGGAGGCAGTTAGCCTAGTGGTTAGAGCATTGGACTAGTTAACCGAAAGTGATGCCAGTTCAAATCCCTGAGCTGACAAGGTAAAAAATAAAAAATCTGTCCATCTGCCCCTGAACAAGGCAGTTAACCCACTGTTGCTAGGCTGTCATTGAACATAAGAATTTGTTCTTAACTGACTTGCCTGGTTAAAAAAAGCATTCATTTAGGGAGGACGGCTTGTGGTATCTCAAAAGATCAGAATTGGGCTGACTGTGTAATTGGGAAAGTATTCAGACCCCTTCACTTTTTTTCCCACATTTTGTTACTTTATAGCATTATTCTAAAATGCATATATATAAAAAATATGTATCTCATCAATCTACACATAGTACCCCACAATGACAAAGTGAAAACAGGTTTTTAGAAACAAAAACAGAAACACCTTATTTACATAAGTATTCAGACCATTTTCTATGAGACTAGAAATTGAGCTCAGGTGCATCCTGTTTCCATTGATCGTCCTTGAGATGTTTCTACAACTTGATTGGAGTCCACCTGTGTGTAAATTCAATTGACTGGACATGATTTGGAAAGGCACACACCTGTCTATATAAGGTCCCACAGTTAACAAAAAAAAATGTCAGAGCAAAAACCATGAGGTCAAAGGAATTGTCTGTAGAGCTCCGAGACAGGATTGTGTCGAGGCACAGATCCGGGGAAGGGTACCAAACAACTTCTGCAATATTGAAGGTTCTCAAGTACACAGTGGCCTCCATCATTCTTAAACGGAAGACGTTTGCAACTATCAAGACTCTTCCTAGAGCTGCCCGGCCAAACTTAGCAATCGGGGGAGAAGGAACTTGATGGTCACTCTGACAGAGCTCCAGAGTTCCTCTGTGGAGATAGGAGAACTTAAAAATAGTTGCGCAGTGACGCTCCCGTCCAACCGGACAGAACTTGAGAGGATCTGCCGAGAAGAATGGTAGAAACTCCCCAATTACCCAAGAAGACTCGAGGCTGTAATCACTGCTAAAGGTGCTTCAACAAACTACTGTGTAAATACCTATGTAGATGTAGAATTTCAATTTTACAAACTGACTTGTTGGAAAGGTGGCATATTATGACAGCGCCACGTTGATAGACACTTAGCTCTTCAGTGTTCTGCTGCCGATGTTTGTCTATGGAGAATGCATGACTGTGTGCTCGATTTAATACGCCTGTCAGTTATTCACCGTTCATTCCACTGACCTTAGCTACTAGGAACAGTTTTGGTTGTTGTTGTTCTGCAGAAGAAAAATAACCACGATAATAGATTCCCTCTTTGTCTTCTGTCTGTGTAGGAACATGGCTACCTTCCGTAACGTGGTGAACGGACAGCCCCATTCCAACTGGTGGGATAATGGAGACAACCAGGTGGCCTTTGGACGCGGTAACCGTGGCTTCATTGTCTTCAACAACGACGACTGGTAATATACTGTAACATCTTGGTTAATAATATCTATACTGTAACATCTTGGTTAATAATATCTATACTGTAACATCTTGGTTAATAATATCTATACTGTAACACCTCGGTTAATAATGTCTATACTGTAACATCTTGGTTAATAATGTCTATACTGTAACATCTTGGTTAATAATGTCTATACTGTAACATCTTGGTTAATAATGTCTATACTGTAACACCTTGGTTAATAATATCTATACTGTAACACCTTGGTTAATAATGTCTATACTGTAACACCTCGGTTAATAATGTCTATACTGTAACACCTCGGTTAATAATGTCTATACTGTAACACCTTGGTTAATAATGTCTATACTGTAACATCTTGGTTAATAATGTCTATACTCTAACACCTTGGTTAATAATATCTATACTGTAACATCTTGGTTAATAATGTCTATACTGTAACATCTTGGTTAATAATATCTATACTGTAACACCTCGGTTAATAATGTCTATACTGTAACATCTTGGTTAATAATGTCTATACTGTAACATCTTGGTTAATAATGTCTATACTGTAACACCTTGGTTAATAATATCTATACTGTAACACCTTGGTTAATAATGTCTATACTGTAACACCTCGGTTAATAATGTCTATACTGTAACACCTCGGTTAATAATGTCTATACTGTAACACCTTGGTTAATAATGTCTATACTGTAACATCTTGGTTAATAATGTCTATACTCTAACACCTTGGTTAATAATATCTATACTGTAACACCTTGGTTAATAATATCTATACTGTAACACCCTGGTTAATAATGTCTATACTGTAACACCTTGGTTAATAATGTCTATACTGTAACACCTTGGTTAATAATGTCTATACTGTAACACCTTGGTTAATTTGTTGGCTGACTGGTTGGTAAGTTTGTTGGTTGGTGCGTGGGTGAGTTTGGTTGATTGGCAGAGGGATCAATCGATTGATTGACTGACTGACTGATTGGTTGACTGGTTGGTTAATTTATTGACTGAGTGGTTCATTGATTGAATTCAGATCAACTTCACTCTTAGCTCTCTACTTACTGCGTTTCAACCAATCAGGAAACTGGATGTGACACTGAACACTGGCATGCCTGGCGGCGCCTACTGTGATGTCATTTCTGGCCAGAAGGACGGAGGGCGCTGCACGGGGAAGACCATCAACGTCGGGGACGATGGTCGCGCCCACTTCAAGATCAGCAACACCGACGAGGACCCCATGGTGGCGATCCATGCCGACTCCAAGCTGTAAAAAAAAAAATAAACACTATAAACCCACTATAAACACAAACAAACAATAAAATCTACTGCAAACTGAACTTCTGTGGTGGTTTGGTTTTGTTTCTGCTGTTATGTGAAGGTTTGGTCAATGCTGAATCTATCTCAGCAGATGTCCTTTAACATGCTTGGTGATTTATAGGGAAGCAGGTTAACGGTCTTGATTTGAGACAGACGCAGAAGTAGTTGAAGCTATACACCTTAACTTTGACACTTCTAAATTGACTTAGGCAAACGGATGGTCACAATGACAGTAGGTTATTAGTACAACACTAAGAAGCTAACATAGTATTGATGCTTGAGAGAGGCATGTCAACACAACCTTAATTATAATGATCGAAGTACAGTCAAATTAGGCCTAGAAGAATCGTGTCCCTTGTCAAAGTCGCACTAAAAATCTTGACTAATTATTGTTGCCCTGGGCTTCAACTGAGATTCAACTGAGATTCAACTGAGATTCAACTGAGATTCCACTGAGATTCCACTGAGATTCCACTGAGATTCAACTGAGATTCTACTGAGATTCTACTGTGATAAATTGTAAATCTCCAGTCTTTAACAAGTTAAATGTAAAGCCTTCTGAGGGCTGTAGACTCCCAGAACTTATTTTGTTTGTTTGTATTTTACCCCCTTCTTTCTCCACAATGTCGATCTTGTCTGATCGCTGCAACTCCCCAAGAGGAGGCATATAGGACAAACATTATTATTATTTTTACCTAAAGGGGTCCAAATATTCTAAATCAAATAGCTAAATGATCCTTGATATGACCATCTGAAAGAAGTTCCATATATTAGCTGAGTAGAAACCCCCCATGGATGAAAAGGGAGTATAGTAGAAAAGTCAAAAGTTTGGACACACCTACTCATTAAAGGGTGTTCCTTTTTTTGGGACTATTTTTTACATTGTAGAATAATAGTGAAGACATCATAACTATGAAATAACACATATGGAATCATGTAGTAACCAAAAAAGTGATAAACAAACAAGCCATCCTTTGCCTTGATGACAGCTTTACACACTCTTGGAATCCTCTCAACCAGCTTCACCTGGCATGCTTTTCCAACAGGCTTGAAGGAGTTCCCACATATGCTGAGCACTTGTTGGCTGCTTTTCCTTCCCTCTGCGGTCCAACTCATCCCAAACCATCTCAATTGGGTTGAGGTCGGGTGATTGTGAAGGCCAGGTCATCTGATGCAGCACTCCATCACTCTCCTTCTTGGTAAAATAGCCCTTACACAGCCTGGAGGTGTGTACAGTTGTTGTCCTGTTGAAAAACAAAAGATGGTTCCACTAAGCGCAAACCAGATGGGATGGCGTTTTGCTGCAGAATGCTGTGGTAGCCATAGTGGTTAAGTGTGCCTTGAATTCTAAATTAATCACTGACAGTGTCACCAGCAAAGCACCCCCACATCATCGCACCTCTTCCTCCATGCTTCACGGTGGGAAACTCACATGCGGAGATCATCCGTTCAGCTACTCTGTATCTCAGAAAAACACGGTGGTTAGAACCAAAAATCTCAAATTTGGACTCAACAGACCAAAGGACAGATTTCCACCGGTCTAATGTCCATTGCTTGTGTTTCTTGGCCCAAGCAAGTCTCTTCTTATTATTGCTGTCCTTTAGTAGTGGTTTCTTTGCAGAAATTTGACCATGAAGGCCTGATTCATGCAGTCTCCTCTGAACAGTTGATGTTGAGATGTGTCTGTTACTTGAACTCTGTGAAGCACTTATTTGGGCTGCTATTTCTGAGGCTGGTAACCTTAAACTTACAGTAATGAACTTGATGAACTTATCCTCTGCAGCAGAGGTGACTCTGGATCTTCCTTTCCTCATGAGAGCCAGTTTCATCATAGTGCTTGATGGTTTTTGCAATTGCACTTGAAGAAAGGCTCAAAGTTCTTGAAACGTTCCGAATTGACCGATCTCCATGTCTTAAAGTAATGATGGACTGTTGTTTCTCTTTGCTCATTTGAGATGTTCTTGTCATACTATGGACCTGGTCTTTTACTAAATACGGCTATCTTCTGTTATGACGCTTCAGTGAATTGGATAGCAGGGATGTGAACAACCCCCCCCCCCCTCAACCCTAGGAGGGTGGGGGGGGGGTAGTTTTACAACCTTACAACCACATTGTAAATACCACAGAGAGTCTCTCTGACCATGCAATTGAGAGAGAGTTTCACAGTAAGACAAAGTGATTCTCCCGCCCAATTCTACTACGTTCCAGAATTTGAGAATGAAACAACATTCCTATTTTGGAGAATGTATAAATGATCGGTGGAGAAGCCAGCTACGGCTCAGTAATTGTTTAATTACTTAGTAAATACATATTTGAGCCAATTGGTGTATGGATCATTTATAGTAAAGGTAAAGGGTTTGTGCAGATAACCAACAATTTGCGACATTCGGATGTGACTGAGGTAATAATAATAATTAATTGACTAATTCTATTTCTAATTCATTAATTAGAAGACTAATTGATCAGATATTAAAGTATCTGAAGAGTTATATTCGGAAAATTATAACTTTGTAATCTGAACAATTTCCGTGGTGCCCCGACTTCCTAGTTAATTACATTTACATGATTAGTTGAATCACGTAATAATAATTACAGAGAATTGATTTGATAAAATAAGTCTTCACCTTTAATGATACTATAGCCACGACACTTCTGTACACCATCCCTACCTTGTCACAACACAAATGATTCTCTCAAAGGCATTAAGAAGAAAATAAATTCCGCAAATTAACTTTTAACAAGGCACACCTGTTAATTGAAATGTTTTCCAGGTGACTACCTCATGAAGCTTGAGAGAATGCTAAGAGTGTGCAAAGCTGTCATCAAGGCAAAGGGTGGCTACTTTGAAGAATCTCAAATATAAAATATATTTTGATATGTTTAACACTTTTTTTTGTTACTACATGATTCCACATGTGTTATTTCTTAGTTTGATGTCTTCACTATTATTCTACAATGTAGAAAATAGTAAAAATAAAAGAAAAACCCTTGACTGGTATAAACAAATGTTGGCTTGATGCCAATACAACCATTTAGGACTAAACATTCACAGGAAGCAAACTGTACATATAGTGTTGTTCTGCCTCTGTTTCTGATTGGTTCGATTGATTTATTGGAGGATTACAAGTCTACAAGTTTAAACTACAAGTGTATTGGTAAACATGGACAGAATCCCCATCAGCAGATATTTACCACAGAACACTAGCTCCCTCAATGGGTGTAAAAGGGTACAGCATCCATTCGTCACAAAATATCTATGCATTATTCTCATTGAGTCCATAAAGAAAAAGACTGTCCCCCTAATGAACTCTGCATCTGTAGAGAGGACCATGCATTGATACTCATTGAAAGAGATTCCTTTATGGTCCAAGTCACTAGTCTAGTCTAGTCACTAGTCAGCCTCCTGTCTCTGTCTGTCTCTCTGTCTGTCTCTGTCTGTCTCTGTGTCTGTCTCTGTGTCTGTCTCTGTCTGTCTCTGTCTGTCTCTGTCAGTCTATCCCTGTCACTCTGTCACTCTGTCTGTCTGTCTGTCTGTCTGTCTGTCTGTCTGTCTCTCTCTTTCTCTTTCAATTCAATTCAATTCAAGGGGCTTTATTGGCATGGGAAACATATGTTAACATTGCCAAAGCAAGTGAAGTAGATAATAGTGAAATAAACAAGAAAAATAAACAGTAAACATTCCACTAACAGAAGTTCCAAAAGAATAAAGGTATTACAAATGTCATATTATGTATATATACAGTACTGTAACAATGTACAAATGGTTAAAGTACACAAGGGAAAATAAATAAGCATAAATATGGGTTGTATTTACAATGGTGTTTGTTGGTTGACCTTTTCTTGTGGCAACAGGTCACAAATCTTGCTGCTGTGATGGCACACTGTGGAATTTCACCCAGTAAATATGGGAGTTTATCAAAATCGGGTTGTTTTCGAATTCTTTGTGGATCTGTGTAATCTGAGGGAGATATGTGTCTCTAATATGGTCATACATTGGGCAGGAGGTTAGGAAGTGCAGCTCAGTTTCCACTTCATTTTATGGGCAGTGAGCACACATTCTGTCTTCTCTTGAGAGCCATGTCTGTCTACGGTGGCCTTTCTCAATAGTAAGGCTATGCTCACTGAGTCCGTACATAATCAAAGCTTTCCTTAAGTTTGGGTCAGTCACAGTGGTCAGGTATTCTGCCACTGTGTACTCTCTGTTTAGGGCCAAATAGCATTCTAGTTTGCTCTGATTTTTTGTTAATTCTTTCCAATGTAATTATCAAGTAATTATCTTTTTATTTTCTCATGATTTGGTTGGGTCTAATTGTGTTGCTGTCCTGGGGCTCTGTGAGGTGTGTTTGTAAACAGAGTCCCAGGACCAGCTTGCTTAGGGGACTCTTCTCCAGGTTCATCGCCCTGTAGGTGATGGCTTTGTTATGGAAGGTTTGGGAATCACTTCCTTTTAGGTGGTTGTAGAATTTAACGTCTCTTTTCTGGATTTTCATAATTAGCGGGTATCGGCCTAATTCTGCTCTGCATGCATTATTTGGTGTTCTACATTGTACACTGAGGATTTTTTTGCAGAATTCTGCATGCAGAGTGTCAATTTGGTGTTTGGCCCATTTTGTGAATTCTTGGTTGGTGAGCGGACCCCAGACCTCACAAACATAAAGGGCAATGGGTTCTAAGAATGATTCAAGTATTTTTCGCCAGATCCTAATTGGTATGTTGAATTTTATGTTCCTTTTGATGGCACAGAATGCCCTTCTTGACTTGTCTCTCAGATCGTTCACAGCTTTGTGGAAGTTACCTGTGGCGCTGATGTTTATGCCAAGGTATGTATAGTTTTTTGTGTGCTCTAGGGCAACGGTGTCTAGATGGAATTTGTATTTTATGGTCCTGGTGACTGGACCTTTTTGGAACACCATTATTTTGGTCTTCCTGAGACTTACTGTCAGGGCCCAGGTCTGGCAGAATCTGTGCAGAAAATCTAGGTGCTGCTGTAGGCCCTCCTTGGTTGGTGACAGAAGCACCAGGTAATCAGCAAACAGTAGTCATTTGACTTCAGATTCTAGTAGGGTAAGGCCGGGTGCTGCAGACTTTTCTAGTGCCCGCGCCAATTCGTTGATATATATGTTGAAGAGCGTGAGGCTTAAGCTGCATCCCTGTCTGACCCCACGGCCCTATGGAAAGAAATTTAGTTTTTTGCAAATTTGAACCGCACACTGGTTGTTTGTGTACCTAGACTTTATAATGTCATATGTTTTTCCCCCAACACCAGTTTCCATTCACTTGTATAGCAGACCCTCATGCCAGATTGAGTCGAAGGCTTTTTTTGAAATCAACAAAGCATGAGAAGACTTTGCCTTTGTTTTGGTTTGTTTGGTTGTCAATTAGGGTGTGCAGGGTGAATACGTGGTCTGTTGTACGGTAATTTGGTTAAAAAGAAAATTGACATTTGTTTTCCCTGAGGGAAAACTGCTGTTCAAGTTAATGCAGGTGATGGTGGTTGCTGTTGACGCATATCCCACGGTAGTTATTTGAGTCAAATTTGTTTCAATTTTTGTGGATTGGGGTGTTCAGTCCTTGGTTCGAAATAATGGGGAAGATGCCAGAGCTAAGGATGATGTTAAAGAGTTTTAGTATAGCCAATTGGAATTTGTTGTCTGTATATTTGATCATTTCATTGAGGATACCATCAACAACACATGCCTTTTTGGGTTGGAGGGTTTGCATTTTGTCCTGTAGCTCATTCAAGGTATTTGGACAATCGAGTGGGTTCTGGTAGTCTTTAATAGTTGATTCTAAGATTTGTATTTGATCATGTATATGTTTTTGCTGTTTGTTCTTCGTTATAGAGCCAAAAAGATTGGAGAAGTGGTTTACCCATACATCTCCATTTTGGATAGATAATTCTTTGTGTTGTTGTTTGTTTAGTGTTTTCCAATTTTCCCAGAATCAAATCAAATCATATCAAATGTATTTATAAAGCTATTCTTAAATCAGCTGATATCTCAAAGTGCTGTACAGAAACTCAGCCTAAAAACCCCAAACAGCAAGCAATGCAGGTATAGAAGCACGGTGGCTAGGAAAAACTCCCTAGAAAGGCCAGAACCTAGGAAGAAACCTAGAGAGGAACCAGGCTATGAGGGGTGGCCAGTCCTCTTCTGGCTGTGCCGGGTGGAGATTATAACAGAACATGGCCAAGATGTTCAAATGTTCATAAATTACCAGCATGGTCAAATAATAATAATCACAGGCAGAACAGTTGGCACCGACAGACAGACACGGCAGCTCTGCTCTAAAGCAACTTTGCAGTATTTAGTATTTTTGAAGTGTGTGTTATTTCTTACATTATTAGCCCAGAATGTTCTTTGTATTATTACAGACAGCCGGTAGGAACTGTTGGATATCTCATCACCTTTTTTTTACAAAGGGTATTTAACAAAGTATTGAGATAAACTTTTGTTATTGACCAAATACTTATTTTCCACCATAATTTGCAAATAAATTCATTAAAAATCCTACAATGTGATTTTCTGGATTTTTTTTCTCATTTTGTCTGTCATAGTTTAAGTGTACCTATGATGAAAATACAGGCCTCTCTCATCTTTTTAAGTGGGAGAACTTGCACAATTGGTGGCTGACTAAATACATTTTTTGTCCCACTGTATGTACATTTCAAGGCGATTCTCAACTTATCCCAGAGGCTGCTCCAAAACGACGCTGTTCCGCTATTTTATCCACATAATACTGTCAATAATGTCTATACATCCAATCCCATCACACACACACACACACACACACACACACATCTACACTACCAGTCAAAAGTGTGGACGCACATCTACTCATTCAAGGGTTTTTCTTGATTTTTTAAAAACTATTTTCTACATTGTAGAATAATAGTGAAGACATCAAAACTATGAAATAACACATATGGAATCATGTAGTAACCAAAAAAGTGTTAAATAAAAATATTACAAAAGTATGTATTTATTCAATGTATTTTTTTTAATAGAATATTAAAACGTACAATCTGCCTGTAGGGAAGCCGTTCAACATTTACATCACATTCAGTCATCTAGCAGACACTCCCATCCAGAGAGACCCACAGGGACAACCAGGGTCAAACACCAGTGGCACGTCAAACACATCTCCCACCAAGTCAAATCTGGGAGCCGGATCAGCGACCTATCGCCCAGAGGGGGCCAAGCTACCAACTGCCAAGATCAACAGTTCCCGAGAGCTGCCCCTAAACCATCTGAGAAACCCCACACAGTCCCCCTCCGAAAAACAAACATCTCCCTCCAACCCCCCCACCCCCCACCCCCTCTGCAAGCCACCCTACCCAATTCGCCAAACAACCAACAAAATGAACAAAAAGAGAAAAACAGAACTCAATCATTCAAAAACAAAAAAGACATCAAGGACAACAGAAAATCATAACAGCAAGGCTGACTGGATATGTTGGAGTGAACTATGTATGTGTGTGTGTGTGTGTGTGTGTGTGTGTGTGTGTGTGTGTGTGTGTGTGTGTGTGTGTGTGTGTGTGCGTGCGTGTGTGTGTGTGTGTGTGCGCGCATGTGTACATCCCCCTCTGTGTTATTCAATGTTTTTTTTATTAAATCTTTTTAACGTTTTTATTTTTTTTCAACTTTTATCTTTGACTCCATTCTATCCCCTGCCCAGAAACTCTACTCCCACTTGTCTCCAGTTCCACATCTTAACCCTCAGTTTCCCTCAGCCCATCGCATCTCTGCTGGCCACCGTTTTCAGATTTCTGTGCACCATATATCTTTCAACTATGCTGTGTTGTTAAACAAACAATTTGAATCTATCTAATCGAATAGAATCCACAGATTGCGAGTTGAAGGTAAATAATTTGACTAAGAGAGAGAAGGGTGGAGAAAGAGAGAGATGGGATAGAGCGATGAGCGAGACGGGGGGAAGAGAGAGATGGGATAGAGAGATGGAAGGAGAGAGAGTTGAGAGACGAGGGGAAGAGAGAGACGGGAGAGAGAGAAGAGGAGAGAAAGGGAGAGACAAGAGAGAGAGATGAGGGGGATAAAGAGAGAGAGAGATGAGAGAGAAGGAGTGAGAAAGAGAGAGATGAGAGAGACAGAAAGGGGGAAGAGGAAACGAAAAAAAAGAGACAAGAGACGGAAGAGGGAAAGAGAGAGATGAATGAGTAGGTTTATCCTCTCCTCCCACACCACAGCCCTGTCTGTTACCAGCCAGAGCATCTTGTGGACATGGTGTTAGTGTGATGTCAGACATATCTCAGCACATACATCAGTCATAGAGATGGAAGGAGAGAGAAAGAAAAGATATCGAAGGAGAGAGAGAGGAAATGAGGAAGGAAGGGGCTGGTGGAAGGAGTAAAAAAGGTGAGGAAACGAGAAAGAAGGAGAAAGAGAGAGATGGGAGAGAGAAAATGAGGAGAAAGAGAGAGATGGGAGAGAGATGGGAGAACGAGAAGGGGGAGAAAGAGAGAGATGGGAGAGATAGAGAGAGAGAATGGGGAGAGAGAGATGTGAGAGAGAGATGGGAGAGAGAGACAGGGGGGAAGAGAGAGATGGGAGAGAGAGAATGGAGAAAGAAGGGAGAGAGAGAAGGGGGAAGAGAGAGATGGGAGAGAGAGAAAGGGGGAGAAAGAGAGAGATGGGAGAGAGAGATGGGAGAGAGAGAAAAGGGGGAAGAGAGAGATGGGGGAGAGAGAGAAGTGGAGAGAAAAAGAGAAATGGGGGAGAGAGAGAGAAGGGAGAATGGAGAAGAGAGAGACAGGGGGGAAGAAAGAGATGGGAGAGAGAGAATTGAGAAAGAAGGGAGAGAGAGAAGGGGGAGAGAGATGTGAAAGAGAGAATGGGGAGAAAGAGAGAGATGGGAGAGAGAGACAGGGGGGAAGAGAGAGATGTGAGAGAGAATGGAGAAAGAAGGGAGAGAGAGAAGGGGGAAGAGAGAGATTGGAGAGAGAGAAAGGGGGAGAAAGAGAGAGATGGGAGAAAGAGATGGGAGATAGAGAAGGGAGAGAGAGAATGGGGGAAGAGAGAGATGGGAAAGAGAGAAGGGAGAGAGAGAAAAGGGGGAGAGAGAGAGAAGGGAGAGAGAATATGGGAGAGAGAGATGGGAGAGAGAGAAGGGGGGGAAAGAGAGAGATGGGAAAGATGGAGATAGAGAGAAGGGGTTAGAAAGAGAGAGAGAGATGGGAGAGAGAGAAGAGGAAAGGAAAGAAATAGAGACAGTCCACATCACCTCAGCTATGCAAATGATTACACAGAACACAGATGGAGTTGAAATATAATTAGTAATCTAACAGAACTCAGATGTTGTAGGAGTTGTAATATAATTAGTAATCTAACAGAACTCAGACTTGGCAAAAATGTATCTGTTTCTGACTTTCAGATAATGTCTACCATTTGTAATATATACTGGATATATAATTATTTGTACGTGTATAAATGTATTTACATAATATGAATAAGTTATAAATTAATCAGTTGATCACAAAGAATGTATCAGGTACCAAATGAGTGATAACATAAACACCATAAATGAAAATGTACAGTTATTTATTTTGCACTAGCTGTTAGTAAGTAAATGAAATGGTATGTTTGTAATGTTTAGGCTGTAATGAGTGAAATGCATTGTGTGCTGTGTGGTGGTCGTTCTTTCCAGAAGAAAAGTTTCAGCGGGGAATCCTCCTCTCCACGATGACGATGATGATGATGATGATGATGTGTTGTGCAGATGTGGAGAAAATAAAATCCTTTCCATCTCACTGCAAAGAAAAACAGCAGCAGCAACAGAAGTCCTCAGGGAGAGAAGCACCGTCTCAGAGCGGGACACACTCTGACTCACACACACTCTGACACACCAACACACACACACACACTCTGACACACCAACACACACACACACGCACTCTGACTCACACACACTCTGACACACCAACACACACACACACACTCTGACACACACACACTCTCTGACACACACACACAGTCTGACACACACACACACACACACAAACACTCTGACACACACACACACTCTGACACACACACACACAT